>NW_021306125.1:0-1041 GCF_002162155.2 Triticum dicoccoides
CAGACTTGTGTTTCATTAAGTAGATATACCCATATCTGCTCAAATCATCTGTGAAGGTCAGAAAATAATGATACCCGCCGCGAGCCTTAACACTCATCGGATCTCATACATCAGTATGTATTATTTCCAATAAGTCAGTTGCTCGCTCCATAGTTCCGGAGAACGGTGTTTTAGTCATCTTGCCCATGAGGCATGGTTCACAAGCATCAACTGATTCATAATCAAGTGATTCCAAAAACCCATTAGCATGGAGTTTCTTCATGCGCTTTACACCAATATGACCTAAACGGCAGTGCCACAAATAAGTTGCACTATCATTATTAACTTTGCATCTTTTGGTTTCAATATTATGATTATGTGTATCACTACGATCGAGATCCAACGAACTATTTTCATTGGGTGTGTAACCATATAAGGTTTTATTCATGTAAACAGAACAACAATTTATTCTCTTACTTAAATGAATAATCGTATTATAATAAACATGATCAAATCATATTCATGCTCAATGCAAACACCAAATAACACTTATTCAGGTTCAACACTAATCCCAAAAGTATAGGGAGTGTGCGATGATGATCATATCAATCTTGGAACCACTTCCAACACACATCGTCACTTCACCCTTAACTAGTCTCTGTTTATTCTGCAACTCCCGTTTCGAGTTACTAATCTTAGCAACTGAACTAGTATCAAATACTGAGGGGTTGCTATAAACACTAGTAAAGTACACATCAATAACATGTATATCAAATATACTTATGTTCACTTTGCCATCCTTCTTATCTGCCAATCACTTGGGGTAGTTCCGCTTCCAGTGACCAGTCCCTTTGCAGTAGAAACACTTAGTCTCAGGCTTAGGACCAGACTTGGGCTTCTTCACTTGAGCAGCAACTTGCTTGCCGTTCTTCTTGAAGTTCCCCTTCTTCCCTCTGCCCTTTTCTTGAAACTAGTGGTCTTGTCTACCATCAACACTTGATGTTTTTCTCGATTTCTACCTTCGTCAATTTCCGCATTACGAAGAGCTTGGGAATCGTTTCC
>NW_021306126.1:0-2681 GCF_002162155.2 Triticum dicoccoides
ACATTAAAGGTATAAGAAGTTTTGCCGGTTTTTATAGGAGGTTCATTAAGGACTTCTCTAAAATCTCTCGGCACCTGACTAATCTCTTACAAAAAGATGTCCCTTTTGTATTTGATGATGACTGTGTAGAAGCATTTGAAATACTTAAGAAAGCTTTGGTTTTTGCACCTATTGTTCAACCTCCTGATTGGAATTTACCATTTGAAATTATGTGTGATGCTAGTGATTATGCTGTAGGGGCTGTTCTAGGACAAAGAGTTGATAAGAAATTATATGTTATCCAATATGCTAGTAAAACTCTAGACAGTGCCCAAAGAAATTATGCTACTACTGAAAAAGAATTTTTAGCAGTTGTACTTGCTTGTGATAAGTTCAGACCTTATATTGTTGATTCTAAAGTAACTATTCACACTGATCATGCTGCTATTAAATATCTTATGGAAAAGAAAGATGCTAAACCTAAACTTATTAGATGGGTTCTCTTCCTACAAGAATTTGATTTGCATATTATTGATAGAAAGGGAGCTAAGAACCCCGTTGCAGACAACTTGTCTAGGTTAGAGAATGTTCTTGATGACCCACTACCTATTGATGATAGCTTTCCTGATGAACAACTAGCTGTCATAAATGCTTCTCGTACTGCTCCATGGTATGTTGATTATGCTAATTACATTGTTGCTAAATTTATACCACCTAGTTTCACATACCAGCAAAAGAAAAAGTTCTTCTATGATTTAAGGCATTACTTTTGGGATGACCCACATCTTTATAAAGAAGGAGTAGATGGTGTTAATAGGCGTTGTGTACCTGAGCATGAACAGGAACAGATCCTACGCAAGTGTCACTCCGAGGCTTACGGAGGACACCATGCTGGAGATAGAACTGCACATAAGGTATTGCAACCCGGTTTTTATTGGCCTACTCTCTTCAAGGATGCTCGTAAGTTTGTTTTGTCTTGTGATGAATGTCAAATAATTGGTAATATTAGTAGACATCAAGAAATGCCTATGAATTATTCACTTGTTATTGAACCATTTGATGTTTGGGGCTTTGGTTATATGGGACCTTTTCCTTCCTCTAATGGGTATACACATATTTTAGTTGCTATTGACTACGTTACTAAGTGGGTAGAGGCTATTCCAACTAGTAGTGCTGATCATAACACCTCTATTAAGATGCTTAAAGAAGTTATTTTTTCGAGCTTTGGAGTCCCTAGATATTTAATGACTGATGGTGGTTCACATTTAATTCATGGTGTTTTTCGTAAAATGCTTGCTAAGTATGATGTTAATCATAGAATTGCATCTCCATATCATCCACAGTCTAGTGGTCAAGTAGAACTTAGCAATAGAGAGCTTAAATTAATTTTGCAGAAGACTGTCAATAGATCTAGAAAGAATTGGTCCAAGAAACTTGATGGTGCATTATGGGCCTACAGAACTGCATACAAAAATCATATGGGTATGTCTCCATATAAAATGGTTTATGGTAAAGCATGTCACTTACCTCTTGAACTAGAACATAAGGCATATTGGGCTATTAAAGAGCTCAACTATGACTTCAAACTTGCCGGTGAGAAGAGGCTTTTTGACATCAGCTCACTTGATGAATGGAGAACCCAGGCTTGTGAGAATGCCAAACTGTTTAAAGAAAAAGTTAAAAGATGGCATGACAAAACGATACAAAAACGTGAGTTTAATGTAGGTGATTATGTATTTTTATACAACTCTCATTTAAGATTTTTTGCAGGCAAACTCCTCTCTAAATGGGAAGGTCCTTACATCATCGAGGAGGTCTACCGTTCCGGTGCTATAAAACTCAACAACTTTGAAGGCACAAATCCGAGGGTGGTGAACAGTCAAAGAATTAAACATTATATCTCAGGTAATCCTATAAATGTTGAAACTGATGTTATTGAAACCGTAACCCCGGAGGAATACATAAGGGACACTTTCCAGAATGTTTCAGACTCCGAAAAGGAATAGGTAAGTGGTACGGTAAGTAAACCGACTCCAAAACAGTTCTAATGGCAATTTTTCTCCGTTTTGGAATATTTAAGAAAATTGGAAAATAAGAAGCAGACCGGAAAGGACACGAGGCTTCCACGAGGGTGGAGGGCGTGCCCCCTGCCTCGTGGGCACCTCGTGTGCTCTCCGGACTCCGTTTTCTTGCACGATACTTCTATTGGTCGGTAAAAATTCACTATATAATCTCCCGAAGGTTATGACCACCGTATCACGCAAATATCCTCTGTCTTTGCTTCGAGCTATTTTTCTGACAGATCTAGATCGCCATGGCGTCTTCAAGAGCCCCCAAGGACAAGTTCTTCGATAAGGTCATCAACCCCTACCTCGCGGAGGTGTTGCAACACCCTCAAACCATTGAGATGCTTCAGGGGTTGCTGCATATCCACGATGTTGAGGGCCCAAGGAGGACCGAAAGCATGGAGACAAGGCTCGAGGCATTGGAGCAACAAGTTTTCAAGTGCCAGGAGATGGTGGAACGTGGACTTGACTCCAATCATAGAATGATCATGGAGTTCACCAACTCCCACAAGCTGGATGATAAGAACATTGGGGAGGCCATCTTCAAGCTTCACGAGAAAATCGAGCGCCTCCAAGCCCAGATCTATGTAGCGACCCGACCTCAGACGGTCAAGTCTCTGTGCTTCAGTGTCATCC
>NW_021306127.1:0-1468 GCF_002162155.2 Triticum dicoccoides
GGATGGAAGTACTTCGCGACATCGAGACATATCGCCACGCCGCTACACCAACATCAAGGCTCATCTTCCTGAAGACCCTAACGAACTTCACCAGGTTGCGAGTCGGCCCGGAGCTAACACACGACTAAGGTCCATCGCACGTCAGAGCGTAACAGATGAGCCTGTTGGAGATGGAGAGCACCAGGACAACCTCGACGACGAAGAGAGCTTCTCCGACTCATCTTCTTCGCCTTCGTTGGAGATGCACCCGAACTCCCCTCCTTACCAAGACCTTGTTCCATCTGACTTATCAGATTCTGAAGATGGTATTGGAGATCTCCACACTGCGCCAGTTCGCATGGTGAACAGTGGCGGTGCCCCTGAAGATGCCGATGCCGTTGTCCAGGAGCCAGGTGCCGCAAATGCGGTAGCGGCGCGTCAAGCTTCCTTAGAAGAACAGGTCAGGGACCAGCGTCAGACAATCAATCAGTTGTCGTCGAAGGTTGACCAGTTCATTGAGCTCATGATGAACAACCAAGGCGCTCCATCACGAGGCGCGCCGCAACGGGTGGTGGATCCACAAGAAGAAGAGCTACTTGGGGACACTCATGCAGTGCCGCCACATAATGATGTGCGTCAACGCCAAGACCCTAGCCTGCACGCTCGACCATTGGTTAGCCCCCTTGGTTCCGCCAATGTGGCGCCTAATGCGAGCATGTTGAAGGACTGCCATGACATCGTTGAAGATATGGTGGCCAAAAAGTTCAAGCAAATGACGATAGATCAAGCCCCTCGCACCTCAGAGAGTGAGCTGGAGAAGCCTTATGAGGCATGGCACGACATGGTCGCATACCCCTCAGGATGGCACCCACCAAAGTTCCGCCAATTTGATGGAACCGGTGATGCAAGGGAGCACTTGGCGTACTTTGAGGCGGCATGCGGCGACACGACAAACAGCTCGTCACTCCTCTTGCGTCAATTTTCAGGGTCGTTAACAGGACCTGCATTCCATTGGTATAGTCGCTTACCGGTTGGATCCATTGGAAGTTGGGCGGGCATGAAGGAGGTCTTCAAGAAACACTTCGTCGCCATGAAGAAGGACTTCTCTATCGTCGAGCTGGCGCAAGTTCGACAACGACGAGACGAGTCCATTGATGACTACATCATCAGATTCCGCAACAGCTATGTGCGCCTCGCTAGAGAGATGCACCTCGAGGACGCCATCGAGATGTGCGTCCATGGGATGCAACAACATTGGTCACTTGAGGTCTCTCGGCGCGAGCCTAGAACCTTTAGTGCCCTAAGCACGGCGGTAGCAGCCACGAAGCTTGAGTTCGAGAAATCACCGCAGATAATGGAGCTCTACAAGAATGCCAGCGCATTCGACCCTGCCAAGCGCTTCGCCGCGACATCCAAGCAAGCTAACAATGGGGGCAAGCTGAAGGCGCCGGCGGAAGCAAACACCACCAAGATCTTCTCATCTGCACCC
>NW_021306128.1:0-1508 GCF_002162155.2 Triticum dicoccoides
TTTCCACAAGACGTGCCACCGGGATTACCGCCTATTCGAGGGATTGAGCATCAGATTGACTTAATTCCCAGTGCTTCACTGCCAAACCGTGCACCATACCGTACCAATCCAGAGGAGACGAAGGAGATTATGCGCCAAGTACAAGAGCTTCTCGACAAAGGTTATATACGCGAATCCCTTAGTCCTTGTGCTGTTCCTATTATTCTAGTGCCGAAAAAGGATGGTACATCACGTATGTGTGTTGATTGTAGAGGCATTAATAATATTACTATTCGTTATCGTCATCCTATTCCTAGGCTAGATGATATGCTTGATGAATTGAGTGGCTCTACAATATTCTCCAAAGTTGATTTGCGTAGTGGCTACCACCAAATTCGTATGAAATTGGGAGATGAATGGAAAACAGCATTTAAAACTAAGTTTGGATTATATGAGTGGTTAGTCATGCCTTTTGGTTTAACTAATGCACCTAGTACTTTCATGAGATTAATGAACGAAGTTTTACGTGCTTTCATTGGACGATTTGTGGTAGTTTACTTTGATGACATACTGATTTATAGCAGATCTTTGGAAGAACATTTGGAACATTTACGTGCTGTTTTTATTGCTCTACGTGATGCACGTTTGTTTGGTAACCTTGGGAAGTGCACATTTTGCACCGACCGAGTATCTTTTCTTGGCTATGTTGTTACTCCACAGGGAATTGAAGTTGACAAAGCCAAGATTGAAGCTATTGAGAGTTGGCCGCAGCCCAAAACGGTCACACAAGTGAGGAGTTTTCTTGGCCTCGCTGGATTCTATAGGCGTTTTGTGAGAGATTTCAGCACCATTGCTGCACCTCTCAACGAGCTTACAAAGAAGGATGTGCCTTTTGTTTGGGGTACCGCACAGGAAGAAGCCTTCACGGTATTGAAAGATACGTTGACACATGCTCCTTTACTCCAACTTCCTGATTTTAATAAGACTTTTGAGCTTGAATGTGATGCTAGTGGAATTGGATTAGGAGGTGTGTTATTACAAGATGGCAAACCTGTTGCATACTTTTCTGAAAAATTGAGTGAGCCTAGTCTGAATTATTCTACTTATGATAAAGAATTATATGCTCTTGTTCGGACTTTAGAAACATGGCAACATTATTTATGGCCCAAAGAGTTTGTTATACATTCTGATCATGAATCTTTGAAACATATTAAAAGTCAAGCTAAACTGAATCGTAGACATGCTAAATGGGTTGAATTCATTGAGACTTTCCCTTATGTCATTAAACACAAGAAGGGAAAAGAAAATGTTATTGCTGATGCATTGTCTCGTCGCTATACTATGCTTTCACAACTTGACTTCAAAATATTTGGTTTGGAGACCATCAAAGATCAATATGTGCATGATGCTGATTTTAAAGATGTAATGCAGAATTGTAAAGAAGGAAGAATGTGGAACAAGTTTGTCGTTAACGATGGATTTGTGTTTCGTGCTAACAAGCTATGCATTCCAGCTAGCTCCGTTCGTCT
>NW_021306129.1:0-954 GCF_002162155.2 Triticum dicoccoides
CTATGCGGGTGAAATTATGATACCATGCCAAGTTTCAACATTTTCAGAGTTCATTTTGTAGTGATTTTCAATTTCACGGTCATTTAGCTCTCTAAACAATTAGGTAAATGACCAAAAAATAACAAATGATGTTAGAACATGTTGGAAATTGATGACGTTGCTTTGAATGCTGCATACTGAACACAAAAGAAGTCCAGAGTTCAAATAAGTTTAAAAAACATTGAAGTGCCCATGTAACAGATGAGTTCTTGTCCGAAACCCTGATACTCCGAAAGAGTTTGTCCAGTTTGTACACGAAGTGCGTCCAGTTTTTGTCGTGACCCTCTCTACTCTTTCACACATGCTATGCGCGTGAAATGATGATACCATGCCAAGTTTCAACATTTTGAGAATTCATTTTGTAGTGATTTTCAATTTCACGGTCATTTAGCTCTCTAAACAATTAGCTAAATAGCCGAAAAACAACAAATGATGTAATAACATGTTGGAAATTGATGACATCACTTTGAATGATGCATACTGAGCACAAAAGTAGTCTGGAGTTCAAATAAGTTTAAAAAACATTGAAGTGCCCGTGTAACAGATGAGTTCTCGTCCGAATCCGTGATACTCCGAAAGAGTTTGTCCAGTTTGTACACGAAGTGCATCAAGTTTTTGCCATGACGATCTCTACTCTTTTGCACATGCTATGCGGGTGACATGATGATACCATGCCAAGTTTCAACATTTTCAGAATTCATTTTGTAGTTATTTTCAATTTCACGGTCATTTAGCTCTCTAAACAATTAGGTAAATGACCGAAAAACAACAAATGATGTCAGAACATGTTGGAAATTGATGACATCGCTTTGAATGCTGCATACTGAACACAAAAGAAGTCTGGAGTTCAAATAAGTTTAAAAAACATTGAAGTGGCCGTGTAACAGATGAGTTCTCGTCCGAAACCCTGATACT
>NW_021306129.1:964-2551 GCF_002162155.2 Triticum dicoccoides
AAGTGCATCCAGTATTTGCCGTGACCCTCTCTACTCTTTTGCACATGCTATGCGTGTGAAATGATGATACCATGCCAAGTTTCAACATTTTCAGAATTCATTTTGTAGTTATTTTCAATTTCACGGTCATTTAGCTCTCTAAACAATTAGGTAAATGACCGAAAAACAACAAATGATGTCAGAACATGTTGGAAATTGATGACGTCGCTTTCAATGCTGCATACTAAACACAAAAGAAGTCCGGAGTTCAAATAAGTTTAAAAAACATTGAAGTGGCTGTGTAACAGATGAGTTCTCGTCCGAAACCCTGATACTCCGAAAGAGTTTGTCCAGTTTGTACATGAAGTCCGTCCAGTTTTTGCCGTGACCCTCTCTACTCTTTCGCACATGCTATGCGGATGAAATGATGATACCATGCCAAGTTTCAACATTTTCAGAGTTCATTTTGTAGTGATTTTCAATTTCACGGTCATTTAGCTCTCTAAACAATTAGGTTAATGACCGAAAAACAACAAATGATGTCAGAACATGTTGGAAATTGATGACGTTGCTTTGAATGCTGCATATTGAACACAAAAGAAGTCCGGACTTCAAATAAGTTTAAAAAACATTGAAGTGGTCGTGTAACAGATGAGTTCTCGTCCGAAACCCTGATACTCCGAAAGAGTTTGTCCAGTTTGTACACGAAGTGCGTCCAGTTTTTGCCATGACCGTCTCTACTCTTATGTACATGCTATGCGGATGAAATGATGATACCATGCAAAGTTTCAACATTTTCAGAATTCATTTTGTAGTGATTTTCAATTTCACGGTCATTTAGCTCTCTAAACAATTAGGTAAATGACCAAAAAACAACAAATTATGTCAGAACATGTTGGAAATTGATGAGGTCGCTTTCAATGCTGCATACTGAACACAAAGGAAGTCCGGAGTTCAAATAAGTTTAAAAAACATTGAAGTGCCCGTGTAACAGATGAGTTCTCGTCCGAAACCCTGATACTCCGCAAGAATTTGTCCAGTTTGTACACGAAGTGCGTCCAGTTTTTGCCGTGACCCTCTCTACTCTTTCGCAAATGCTATGCGGGTGAAATTATGATACCATGCCAAGTTTCAACATTTTCAGAGTTCATTTTGTAGTGATTTTCAATTTCACGGTCATTTAGCTCTCTAAACAATTAGGTAAATGACCAAAAAATAACTAATGATGTCAGAACATGTTGGAAATTGATGACGTTGCTTTGAATGCTGCATACTGAACACAAAAGAAGTCCGGAGTTCAAATAAGTTTAAAAAACATTGAAGTGCCCGTGTAACAGATGAGTTCTTGTCCGAAACCCTGATACTCCGAAAGAGTTTGTCCAGTTTGTACACGAAGTGCGTCCAGTTTTTGTCGTGACCCTCTCTACTCTTTCGCACATGCTATGCGCGTGAAATGATGATACCATGCCAAGTTTCAACATTTTGAGAATTCATTTTGTAGTGATTTTCAATTTCACGGTCATTTAGCTCTCTAAACAATTAGGTAAATAGCCGAAAAACAACAAATGATGTAAGAACATGTTGGAAATTGATGACGTCGCTTTGAAT
>NW_021306130.1:0-992 GCF_002162155.2 Triticum dicoccoides
AATAATTTTTAAATTCACGAATATGTCATGAATCAGTGAAAAAATTAAATACGTGAACTATTCTGAAATCCCTAAACATTTTTTGAATACACAATATGTTTTTATTCCTGTTTTTTCCACAAAATCATCAATATTTTTTGAAAACCTTTTTTTTTGCAAAATCACAATGTTTTTGTATCCATGAACATTTTATGATTCATTTTTTTGAATTCACATACATTTTATGATTTCTCAAATATCTTTTTTCATTGCTATATTTTGATATACTGAATTGTTTTAAAGATGAAAAGGATAAAAACAGGAAAAGAAAAAATGAAATGAAATGAAAAAGAAAAGAAAAAAGAGTGTGGCCAGCACCCCCCGCCCTGCACATGGGCCATCCCGACCCCACATATATTCGTCTCCATCCGCATCCCTGGCCAAACCCTAGCCAGTCTACTCCAAGCTCTGTGACGCCGTCGTCTGCCGCCCCGTCTCGCGCTCTACCGCGACACCCTCTCCCACCCCTTCCTCGCCCCCTCCTTTCGCCACCGCCCTTTCGCCACTGCCACCGCCACCGCCCCCCTTCTTCACTTAATTAATTTGTTTTTACTACATGTTTTCAGGACTGACATAATGGCGGACGATAGAGCTGACCCGATTATGGACAACTATGATCCGGACGGTGAAGCACATATGTTCGGCATCATAAACGGCGATATTCTATATGTGCCGACCGGAGAAGAAGAAGATGATATCTCTTCTTATCTGAACCTTGACGGTGAAGATGAAGGGCGCCGTCAGCAAGATGATGCCGAACAAACGTCGATAAACGACGATCTTCAAATGGAAGTAGCAACCACCTCCGGCGCCGAGGTATATATATACATTGAGCCTCTGGTGATACAAACTAACTGATTTGAATAAATATGTGTGTACTAACGCGCGCGACTCTTTCTTATTTTAGCCCTCGGCCGGATCGTCGAAACAATCGAGTACGTCGTCAAAGCGTG
>NW_021306131.1:0-54030 GCF_002162155.2 Triticum dicoccoides
AAATTAAATTGAAAAGTGCATGTTTATTTGCCACCAAATCTGATATTGATGAGCTAGATTTCGGCAAATCTGTTTGCTATGCTTTTGTGTGCAAAGAGGCATTATTTTCATTCGAGGACGTGCCTTCCTCTTTGCCTCCTGCTGTCACTAACATTTTGCAGGAGTTCGCTGACGTCTTTCCACAAGACGTGCCACCGGGATTACCGCCTATTCGAGGGATTGAGCATCAGATTGACTTAATTCCCGGTGCTTCACTGCCAAACCGTGCACCATACCGTACCAATCCAGAGGAGACGAAGGAGATTATGCGACAAGTACAAGAGCTTCTCGACAAAGGTTATATACGCGAATCCCTTAGTCCTTGTGCTGTTCCTATTATTCTAGTGCCGAAAAAGGATGGTACATCACGTATGTGTGTTGATTGTAGAGGCATTAATAATATTACTTGATGACGACATGACTACCTTGGATATGACCAAAAATATTGCATATATGCATATTTGTCAGGTGATTTCTAGTGCAAACTATTCAATAATCTATTTATGTTATCCAGAACAAAAATACTTCACAGACTTTTGTGTTTTGTCTAATTGCAGGTGTATGGGACATTTGTACAATCCACATATGAAGATAAGGAAGAATGAGATGTTTATTTGCTGTCCAAAAAGTTCTCTCACGTCACTTTTGGCCCAAGAGAAGATAGAGTCCAAGTCTCTCACGTTCTGGATTCAGATTCGGACTGCACAGACATACCTGTCTCAAAACGCACACAAGTTTTTCATACGGACTCCGAATTGGGTGATTCTTTTTTTGTTGGAAACTAGATTTCGTGCACTTTCCAACCCAATTGGAATCACCTTCAAATTCGTCCGGAGCGTTGAGTTGTGGACGAAACAATCTGATGCTGCAGCAGAATCCGAGTCAAACTACAAGTCCAAAGGTGTTACATCACCTCCACTTGGGCCCATTGGACTTGTACGACCTAGATTTAGTTTTAGGCTGCCTTGGGACGTCCTCCCACCTCCTTGGCCGCCACCCCTTGCTCCTATATAAGTAGATCCATCTAGTAGCTTTTCCTTGGGATTTGTTTAGTTAAAAGTTAGCCAACGCAACTTCGTGTACTTCGTTTGTGTCCAACGACCAGACCAAGACCGCTTTCGGATCCCCACCTTTATCAAGACTTCATACATATTTGCAATATTCAGATTGCTTTTATCATATTCTTGCTCGTTCTTCGATTGCTTGCAGGAATAGACCTTCATGGTCAGGTTGATCGTGCACCGGCGTGGTCAATAACCTCTGGAGATTGGTTTAGCGATTGCTAAGGCGCAACGTCGTGTACGTTTGTAGTCGGATCGTCAAAGTCGTCTCCACCAAATCGATAGTTACCATCTCATCGAAAGATCGGGACACCTTTGCCTCTATCATTACTATTCGTTATCGTCATCCTATTCCTAGGCTAGATGATATGCTTGATGAATTGAGTGGTTCTACAATATTCTCCAAAGTTGATTTGCGTAGTGGCTACCACCAAATTCGTATGAAATTGGGAGATGAATGGAAAACAGCATTTAAAACTAAGTTTGGATTATATGAGTGGTTAGTCATGCCTTTTGGGTTAACTAATGCACCTAGTACTTTCATGAGATTAATGAACGAAGTTTTACGTGCTTTCATTGGACGATTTGTGGTAGTTTACTTTGATGACATACTGATTTATAGCAGATCTTTGGAAGAACATTTGGAACATTTACGTGCTGTTTTTATTGCTCTACGTGATGCACGTTTGTTTGGTAACCTTGGGAAGTGCACCTTTTGCACCGACCGAGTATCTTTTCTTGGCTATGTTGTTACTCCACAGGGAATTGAAGTTGACAAAGCCAAGATTGAAGCTATTGAGTGATGAGGACATCAATACAATTGTTACACCCACAACCCCTGCTGCTATACATACTGGACCAATTACTAGAGCTCGTGCACGCCAACTAAATTACCAGGTACTTTCGTTTCTTGGTAATGATTCTAATGTTCATGAGAATATGATGCTGCCTAAATTGGATACATTTGTTTTGCTTACAAATGAAGGGCCTAGCTTGGAGAAGGATGAACATTGGAGCAAGAACAAGCATGGAGATGATGGCATGCGCAAGGGGAACAAGAACGGAGTTACAAGTGATGATTTCAGGACTTTGAAGCCACCATAATGGGTGCATGAAGCCTTGGACGAAATATACAAGATGCCACTTCCTAAATTTCGTCCCGAGGCTATTTTAGGTGCTGCGTCACCTTATTATTGGGCCAGGCCCATGTAATTTCGAAATACATAAGTATAGGATATTTTTAGAGTCCGTATGTGTGGGGAAACAAGAGATAGGGTTGATTTCGGACCCCTCCACCAAGGGCCACGAAATTCCCCCCTCTTCCTCCATATATACAGCCCTTAGGGCATCGTTTAGACTTTGGGTTTTGTTTAGATTAAAAGTTCGCCATAGCTGCAACTTCGCGTACTTCGTTTGTGTTCAACGACCAGACAAAGGCGTCACAGAACCCCACCTTGATCAATAAAGCTTTCATCTTATATTCGCAATATCCAGATTGCAATCTTAGTTTCTTGCTTGTTCTTCGTTTGCTCGCAGGAAACAGACCCTCGTGGTCAGGTTGATCGTGCTCCGGCGTGGTCAATAACCTCTCGGAGTTGGTTTAGCGATTGCTAAGGCGCGACGTCCTCACACGTTCGTAGTCGGATCGTCAAAGTCGACTTCCACCAAAGCGAAATCCACCATCTCATCGAAAGACGGGACACCTTTGCCTCTATCACAATCCAGAGGAGACGAAGGAGATTATGCGTCAAGTACAAGAGCTTCTCGACAAAGGTTATATACGCGAATCCCTTAGTCCTTGTGCTGTTCCTATTATTCTAGTGCCGAAAAAGGATGGTACATCACGTATGTGTGTTGATTGTAGAGGCATTAATAATATTACTATTCGTTATCGTCATCCTATTCCTAGGCTAGATGATATGCTTGATGAATTGAGTGGCTCTACAATATTCTCCAAAGTTGATTTGCGTAGTGGCTACCATCAAATTCGTATGAAATTGGGAGATGAATGGAAAACAGCATTTAAAACTAAGTTTGGATTATATGAGTGGTTAGTCATGCCTTTTGGGTTAAGTAATGCACCTAGTACTTTCATGAGATTAATGAACGAAGTTTTACGTGCTTTCATTGGACGATTTGTGGTAGTTTACTTTGATGACATACTGATTTATAGCAGATCTTTGGAAGAACATTTGGAACATTTACGTGCTGTTTTTATTGCTCTACGTGATGCACGTTTGTTTGGTAACCTTGGGAAGTGCACCTTTTGCACCGACCGAGTATCTTTTCTTGGCTATGTTGTTACTCCACAGGGAATTGAAGTTGACAAAGCCAAGATTGAAGCTATTGAGAGTTGGCCGCAGCCCAAAACGGTCACACAAGTGAGGAGTTTTCTTGGCCTCGCTGGATTCTATAGGCGTTTTGTGAGAGATTTCAGCACCATTGCTGCACCTCTCAACGAGCTTACAAAGAAGGATGTGCCTTTTGTTTGGGGTACCGCACAGGAAGAAGCCTTCACGGTATTGAAAGATAAGTTGACACATGCTCCTTTACTCCAACTTCCTGATTTTAATAAGACTTTTGAGCTTGAATGTGATGCTAGGTGAATTGGATTAGGAGGTGTGTTATTACAAGATGGCAAACCTGTTGCATACTTTTCTGAAAAATTGAGTGGGCCTAGTCTGAATTATTCTACTTATGATAAAGAATTATATGCTCTTGTTCGGATTTTAGAAACATGGCAACATTATTTATGGCCCAAAGAGTTTGTTATACATTCTGATCATGAATCTTTGAAACATATTAAAAGTCAAGCTAAACTGAATCGTAGACATGCTAAATGGGTTGAATTCATTGAGACTTTCCCTTATGTCATTAAACACAAGAAGGGAAAAGAAAATGTTATTGCTGATGCATTGTCTCGTCGCTATACTATGCTTTCACAACTTGACTTCAAAATATTTGGTTTGGAGACCATCAAAGATCAATATGTGCATGATGCTGATTTTAAAGATGTAATGCAGAATTGTAAAGAAGGAAGAATGTGGAACAAGTTTGTCGTTAACGATGGATTTGTGTTTCGTGCTAACAAGCTATGCATTCCAGCTAGCTCCGTTCGTCTTTTGTTGTTGCAGGAGGCGCATGGAGGAGGATTAATGGGACACTTTGGCGTGAAGAAGACGGAGGACGTACTTGCTACACCCACAGCCCCTGCTGCTATACATACTGGACCAATTACTAGAGCTCGTGCACGCCAATTAAATTACCAGGTACTTTCGTTTCTTGGTAATGATTCTAATGTTCATGAGAATATGATGCTGCCTAAATTGGATACATTTGTTTTGCTTACAAATGAAGGGCCTAGCTTGGAGAAGGATGAACATTGGAGCAAGAACAAGCATGGAGATGATGGCATGCGCAAGGGAAACAAGAACGGAGTGACAAGTGATGATTTCAGGACTTTGAAGCCACCATAATGGGTGCATGAAGCCTTGGACGAAATATACAAGATGCCACTTCATAAATTTCGTCCCGAGGCTATTTTAGGTGCTGCGTCACCTTATTATTGGGCCAGGCCCATGTAATTTCGAAATACATAAGTATAGGCTATTTTTAGAGTCCGTATGTGTGGGGAAATAAGAGATAGGGTTGATTTCGGACCCCTCCACCAAGGGCCACGAAATTCCCCTCTCTTCCTCCATATATACAGCCCTTAGGGCATCGTTTAGACTTTGGGTTTTGTTTAGATTAAAAGTTCGCCATAGCTGCAACTTCGCGTACTTCGTTTGTGTTCAACGACCAGACAAAGGCGTCACAGAACCCCACCTTGATCAATAAAGCTTTCATCTTATATTCGCAATATCCAGATTGCAATCTTAGTTTCTTGCTTGTTCTTCGTTTGCTCGCAGGAAACAGACCCTCGTGGTCAGGTTGATCGTGCTCCGGCGTGGTCAATAACCTCTCGGAGTTGGTTTAGCGATTGCTAAGGCGCGACGTCCTCGCACGTTCGTAGTCGGATCGTCAAAGTCGACTTCCACCAAAGCGAAATCCACCATCTCATCGAAAGACGGGACACCTTTGCCTCTATCACTATTTTGATGATATACTGATTTATAGCAGATCTTTGGAAGAACACTTGGAACATTTACGTGCTGTTTTTATTGCTCTACGTGATGCACGTTTGTTTGGTAACCTTGGGAAGTGCACCTTTTGCACCGACCGAGTATCTTTTCTTGGCTATGTTGTTACTCCACAGGGAATTGAAGTTGACAAAGCCAAGATTGAAGCTATTGAGAGTTGGCCGCAGCCCAAAACGGTCACACAAGTGAGGAGTTTTCTTGGCCTCGCTGGATTCTATAGGCGTTTTGTGAGAGATTTCAGCACCATTGCTGCACCTCTCAACGAGCTTACAAAGAAGGATGTGCCTTTTGTTTGGGGTACCGCACAGGAAGAAGCCTTCACGGTATTGAAAGATAAGTTGACACATGCTCCTTTACTCCAACTTCCTGATTTTAATAAGACTTTTGAGCTTGAATGTGATGCTAGTGGAATTGGATTAGGAGGTGTGTTATTACAAGATGGCAAACCTGTTGCATACTTTTCTGAAAAATTGAGTGGGCCTAGTCTGAATTATTCTACTTATGATAAAGAATTATATGCTCTTGTTCGGACTTTAGAAACATGGAAACATTATTTATGGCCCAAAGAGTTTGTTATACATTCTGATCATGAATCTTTGAAACATATTAAAAGTCAAGCTAAACTGAATCGTAGACATGCTAAATGGGTTGAATTCATTGAGACTTTCCCTTATGTCATTAAACACAAGAAGGGAAAAGAAAATGTTATTGCTGATGCATTGTCTCGTCGCTATACTATGCTTTCACAACTTGACTTCAAAATATTTGGTTTGGAGACCATCAAAGATCAATATGTGCATGATGCTGATTTTAAAGATGTAATGCAGAATTGTAAAGAAGGAAGAATGTGGAACAAGTTTGTCGTTAACGATGGATTTGTGTTTCGTGCTAACAAGCTATGCATTCCAGCTAGCTCCGTTCGTCTTTTGTTGTTGCAGGAGGCGCATGGAGGAGGATTAATGGGACACTTTGGCGTGAAGAAGACGGAGGACGTACTTGCTACACATTTCTTTTGGCCAAAGATGAGACGGGATGTTGAGCGTTTTATTGCTCGATGCACTACATGTCAAAAAGCTAAGTCACGACTCAATCCTCATGGTTTATATATGCCTTTGCCTGTACCTAGTGTTCCCTGGGAGGATATATCTATGGACTTTGTTTTAGGTTTACCTCGAACAAAGAAGGGGAGGGATAGCATATTTGTTGTCGTGGATAGATTCTCGAAAATGGCACACTTTATACCATGTCATAAAAGCGATGATGCTGTTAATGTTGCTGATTTGTTCTTTCGTGAAATTATTCGCTTGCATGGTGTGCCAAATACTATTGTTTCAGATCGTGATACTAAATTTCTTAGCCACTTTTGGAGATGTTTATGGGCTAAGTTGGGGACTAAACTGCTTTTTAGTACTACTTGTCACCCCCAAACTGATGAACAAACTGAAGTAGTCAATAGAACGTTGTCTACTATGCTTAGGGCTGTTTTGAAGAATAATAAGAAAATGTGGGAGGAATGCTTGCCACATATTGAATTTGCTTATAATCGTTCATTGCATTCTACTACTAAGATGTGCCCTTTTGAAGTTGTGTATGGTTACACCCACAGCCCCTGCTGCTATACATACTGGACCAATTACTAGAGCTCGTGCACGCCAACTAAATTATCAGGTACTTTCGTTTCTTGGTAATGATTCTAATGTTCATGAGAATATGATGCTGCCTAAATTGGATACATTTGTTTTGCTTACAAATGAAGGGCCTAGCTTGGAGAAGGATGAACATTGGAGCAAGAACAAGCATGGAGATGATGACATGCGCAAGGGGAACAAGAACGGAGTTACAAGTGATGATTTCAGGACTTTGAAGCCACCATAATGTGTGCATGAAGCCTTGGACGAAATATACAAGATGCCACTTCATAAATTTCATCCCGAGGCTATTTTAGGTGTTGCGTCACCTTATTATTGGGCCAGGCCCATGTAATTTCGAAATACATAAGTATAGGCTATTTTTAGAGTCCGTATGTGTGGGGAAACAAGAGATAGGGTTGATTTCGGACCCCTCCACCAAGGGCCACGAAATCCACCCCCTCTTCCTCCATATATACAGCCCTTAGGGCATCGTTTAGACCTTGGGTTTTGTTTAGATTAAAAGTTCGCCATAGCTGCAACTTCGCGTACTTCGTTTGTGTTCAACGACCAGACAAAGGCGTCACAGAACCCCACCTTGATCAATAAAGCTTTCATCTTATATTCGCAATATCCAGATTGCAATCTCAGTTTCTTGCTTGTTCTTCGTTTGCTCGCAGGAAACAGACCCTCGTGGTCAGGTTGATCGTGCTCCGGCGTGGTCAATAACCTCTCGGAGTTGGTTTAGCGATTGCTAAGGCGCGATGTCCTCGCACGTTCGTAGTCGGATCGTCAAAGTCGACTTCCACCAAAGCGAAATCCACCATCTCATCGAAAGACGGGACACCTTTGCCTCTATCAATGTGCATTTAGATGTTTGTGCACCTCTCGTGACGGTTGTGGTATTTGCAAAGGTGGTGGCACGTCTCCCGCGATCGACAAAGCCCATGAATTGACTCTGGATCCTGTCATGATTAGTAGAACAAGAAACAAAACCCAAAAATAATGTTCCTATAACTACTAGGATGTGGTGGTAAAACGCTCACAGTAAAGCAAATATCAATGTCTTACAAGTTCTTACCATGCAGCAGGCGGTGATCGGCAACCAGCGGTGTCAAGTAACTCCGAATATTGAGTAAAGCGATTGCCAGGGGAGCGTACGTATACACGGTGTAGAAATATGTGGAGCTGGGTTGGCTATATATGGTAGCAAAAGATTAGCAATAATCAATTCAAAGATGCAATGTTGAATAAACGCTCAACGACGGTACTGTGCTGGTCCTAGGCTAGACCGGACTAGAGACGCGAGCCTAGAACACTAATAAGGTCACGGCGTAGCACAACTAGCAATAATGAAGGATACTAAGTAGCTCTTGACAGCAAGATATAAGTGAAGATCACAACGGCAGTGAAGATAATGATGAAAAACAACTGCCAAGCAGGATATACAACAACTCTCTCTCCAACTTTCCTCTTGAAAAGTTTGAGACAATTTTCTGATAAATTCTTTCAAAGAATGCTACTAACTCAAGCTTTCCAATGCAAAAAGAATCACTCAATTCCGAGTTGATATGAGGAGTCAAAGAATTCTAAAACTAGCCTGAAAAATTGGAACAAGCTGTGTTCACGAACTTCGGAGGGCAAAAAGACCTATTTAGAAGCCGATTTTGAGGTGTCAAATATTGAACTAGCTTCTGCGACTATTTAGATGCGGCTCGTCGCTATCTTCAATTTGAGTACTCACGGAGCCAAAACAGACTTCGTATGAGGAAGATACACCTGTTTTACTGAACAGTGCGCAAAACAGATTCCAATCCGAATTCAGGTACGAGATTGATTCTAGATAGATCCAATTTTTTTTCTTCTCTCTTTTTTTTTCTCACGCTTTTTTTCTTTTTCTTCTCCTTCTTTTCTTTTTTTTTCTTTCCTTTTTTCTCTTTTTTTTCTTTATATTCTTTTTCTCCCTCTTTCCAAGACAAACTAGATAAGATGCAGATTCGATCAGGCGAAGATGTGAGTGACCTCAACTATGATTATGACAATAAGCAGTGCGTAGCACATGGTGGAAATTGGTGGATGGGATAATGATGCAGCGGCTGCGTGACTAATGTGAACAGAACTCGAAACTCTAAAGGAACTAGACACTAAGACCAGCAACTCGACACGGCGATGCAACCGATAATTCAATAATGCAAACAATGAAAAGAAAATTGCAAAGGCTCAGTCTGGCTAGGACAAAGGATGAATAGATCTAACTTTTGTTTTGTGGCTTTTTCTTGGACAATAGGTAAGAAAATAAATCTAATCTAGGAAAAACTGGAAATTCTCACCGAACAACCTGAAAACTGATACCACTTGATAGAGGCGAGGGTGTCTCGATCTTTCGATGAGATGATAACTATCGATTTGGTGGAAACGACTTTGACGATCCGACTACAAACGTGCACGACGTTGCGCCTTAGCAATCGCTAAACCAATCTCCTGAGGTTACTGACGATGCCGGAAGCACGGTCAGCCTGACCACGAAGGTCTATTCCTGCAAGCAATCGAAGAACGAGCAAGAATATGATAAAGCAATCTGAATATCGCAAATATATATGAAATATTGATAATGGTGGGGATCCGGAAGCGGTCTTGGTCTGGTCGTTGGACACAAACGAAGTACACGAAGTTGCAATGGCTAACTTTTAACTAAACAAATCCCCAGGAAAAGCTACTAGATGGATCTACTTATATAGAAGCAAGGGGTGGCGGCCAAGGAGGTGGGAGGACGTCCCAAGGCAGCCTAAAACTAAATCTAGGTCGTACAAGGCCAATGGGCCCAAGTGGAGGTGATGTAACACCTTTGGACTTGTAGTTTGACTCGGATTCTGCTGCAGCATCAGATTGTTTCGTCCACAACTCAACGCTCCGGACGAATTTGAAGGTGATTCCAATTGGGTTGGAAAGTGCACGAAATCTAGTTTCCAACAAAATAAGAATCACCCAATTCGGAGTCCGTATGAAAAACTTGTGTGCGTTTTGAGTCAGGTATGTCTGTGCAGTCCGAATCTGAATCCAGAACGTGAGAGACTTGGACTCTATCTTCTCTTTGGCCAAAAGTGACGTGAGAGAACTTTTTGGACAGCAAATAAACATCTCTTTCTTCCTTATCTTCATATGTGGATTGTACAAATGTCCCATACACCTGCAATTAGACAAAACACAAAAGTGTGTGAAGTATTTTTGTTCTGGATAACATAAATAGATTATTGAATAGTTTGCACTAGAAATCACCTGACAAATATGCATATATGCAATATTTTTGGTCATATCCAAGGTAGTCATGTCCTCATCACAACCCTATCTCTTGTTTCCCCACACATACGGACTCTAAAAATAGCCTATACTTATGTATTTCGAAATTACATGGGCCTGGCCCAATAATAAGGTGACGCAGCACCTAAAATAGCCTCGGGACGAAATTTATGAAGTGGCATCTTGTATATTTCGTCCAAGGCTTCATGCACCCATTTTGTTTGGGGTGGATTAAATAGAGAGATTCAGACCATTCTAGACTATAAGGAGTATACTAATATCACTCGTTTATTCCATCTTGCTTGTAAAGCTGAACGTGAAGTGCAGGATCGACAAGCATTGGGGCGAACTAACTTTTCTGCAGGCCGACCTTCATCATGGACACCACGTGCATCTTCTACTTCAACTGCACCAGCACCTCCATCCGGTGCCACCTCCAGCCGTGATACAAGAAAACAGGCACAACCACCATTATCTGCCAAGAGCGCACCTGCGGGGCCTGCACAGCGTTCTTCTTCTTCCATGGCATCAACAGGGCACACAAGTGATATTATTTGTCGTCGTTGTAAGGGAGGAGGTCATTATGCGAGAGAATGCAAATCTCCGCGTGTGATGATTGCTACCGCGGATGGTGGATATGAGTCCGCTAGTGACTATGATGAGGAGACTTTGGCTCTTATTACATGTGAAGAACATGGTGGAGATGATTCTGATCATGAGACGCAATACATGGCTCCTGAAGACGCTGACAGGTATGAATGTTTAGTTGCTCAACGTGTTTTGAGTGTGCAGGTCACACAAATTGAGCAAAATCAGAGGCACAATTTGTTCCATACCAAGGGAGTTGTGAAGGAACATTCTGTGCGCGTCATAATAGACGGAGGGAGCTGCAACAACTTGGCTAGCATGGACATGGTGGAGAAGCTTTCTCTCACCATAAGACCACATCCACATCCTTACTACATCCAATGGTTCAACAACAGCGGCAAGGTTAAGGTAACACGTACTGTTCGTGTGCATTTTAGTATCTCTACATATGCTGATTATGTTGATTGTGATGTGGTACCTATGCAAGCATGTTCCTTATTACTTGGTAGACCATGGCAATTTGATAAAAATTCTGTACACCATGGTAGAAACAATCACTATACTCTTGTTCATAAGGATAAAAATATTACTTTGCTTCCTATGACTCCTGATTCCATTTTGAAAGATGATATTAATAGAGCTAATAAAGCAAAACAGGAGACGAATAAGAGTGAAAATCAGATTGTGGCAAAAGAATTTGAGCAACAAATAAAGCCTAATAATAAACCATCTAGTGTTGCTTCTGAAATTAAATTGAAAAGTGCATGTTTATTTGCCACCAAATCTGATATTGATGAGCTAGATTTCAGCAAATCTGTTTGCTATGCTTTTGTGTGCAAAGAGGCATTATTTTCATTCGAGGACGTGCCTTCCTCTTTGCCTCCTGCTGTCACTAACATTTTGCAGGAGTTCGCTGACGTCTTTCCACAAGACGTGCCACCGGGATTACCGCCTATTCGAGGGATTGAGCATCAAATTGACTTAATTCCCGGTGCTTCACTGCCAAACCGTGCACCATACCATACCAATCCAGAGGAGACGAAGGAGATTATGCGTCAAGTACAAGAGCTTCTCGACAAAGGTTATATACGCGAATCCCTTAGTCCTTGTGCTGTTCCTATTATTCTAGTGCCGAAAAAGGATGGTACATCATGTATGTGTGTTGATTGTAGAGGCATTAATAATATTACTATTCGTTATCGTCATCCTATTCCTAGGCTAGATGATATGCTTGATGAATTGAGTGGCTCTACAACATTCTCCAAAGTTGATTTGCGTAGTGGATACCATCAAATTCGTATGAAGTTGGGGGATGAATGGAAAACAGCATTTAAAACTAAGTTTGGATTATATGAGTGGTTAGTCATGCCTTTTGGGTTAACTAATGCGCCTAGTACTTTCATGAGACTAATGAACGAAGTTTTACGTGCTTTCATTGGACGATTTGTGGTAGTCTATTTTGATGATATACTGATTTATAGCAGATCTTCGGAAGAACATTTGGAACATTTACGTGCTGTTTTTATTGCTCTACGTGATGCACGTTTGTTTGGTAACCTTGGGAAGTGCACCTTTTGCACCGACCGAGTATCTTTTCTTGGCTATGTTGTTACTCCACAGGGAATTGAAGTTGACAAAGCCAAGATTGAAGCTATTGAGAGTTGGCCGCAGCCCAAAACGGTCACACAAGTGAGGAGTTTTCTTGGCCTCGCTGGATTCTATAGGCGTTTTGTGAGAGATTTCAGCACCATTGCTGCACCTCTCAACGAGCTTACAAAGAAGGATGTGCCTTTTGTTTGGGGTACCGCACAGGAAGAAGCCTTCACGGTATTGAAAGATAAGTTGACACATGCTCCTTTACTCCAACTTCCTGATTTTAATAAGACTTTTGAGCTTGAATGTGATGCTAGTGGAATTGGATTAGGAGGTGTGTTATTACAAGATGGCAAACCTGTTGCATACTTTTCTGAAAAATTGAGTGGGCCTAGTCTGAATTATTCTACTTATGATAAAGAATTATATGCTCTTGTTCGGACTTTAGAAACATGGAAACATTATTTATGGCCCAAAGAGTTTGTTATACATTCTGATCATGAATCTTTGAAACATATTAAAAGTCAAGCTAAACTGAATCGTAGACATGCTAAATGGGTTGAATTCATTGAGACTTTCCCTTATGTCATTAAACACAAGAAGGGAAAAGAAAATGTTATTGCTGATGCATTGTCTCGTCGCTATACTATGCTTTCACAACTTGACTTCAAAATATTTGGTTTGGAGACCATCAAAGATCAATATGTGCATGATGCTGATTTTAAAGATGTAATGCAGAATTGTAAAGAAGGAAGAATGTGGAACAAGTTTGTCGTTAACGATGGATTTGTGTTTCGTGCTAACAAGCTATGCATTCCAGCTAGCTCCGTTCGTCTTTTGTTGTTGCAGGAGGCGCATGGAGGATTAATGGGACACTTTGGCGTGAAGAAGACGGAGGACGTACTTGCTACACATTTCTTTTGGCCAAAGATGAGACGGGATGTTGAGCGTTTTATTGCTCGATGCACTACATGTCAAAAAGCTAAGTCACGACTCAATCCTCATGGTTTATATATGCCTTTGCCTGTACCTAGTGTTCCTTGGGAGGATATATCTATGGACTTTGTTTTAGGTTTACCTCGAACAAAGAAGGGGAGGGATAGCATATTTGTTGTCGTGGATAGATTCTCGAAAATGGCACACTTTATACCATGTCATAAAAGCGATGATGCTGTTAATGTTGCTGATTTGTTCTTTCGTGAAATTATTCGCTTGCATGGTGTGCCAAATACTATTGTTTCAGATCGTGATACTAAATTTCTTAGCCACTTTTGGAGATGTTTATGGGCTAAGTTGGGGACTAAACTGCTTTTTAGTACTACTTGTCACCCCCAAACTGATGGACAAACTGAAGTAGTCAATAGAACGTTGTCTACTATGCTTAGGTGATGAGGACATCAATACAATTGTTACACCCACAGGCCCTGCTGCTATACATACTGGACCAATTAGTAGAGCTCGTGCACACCAACTAAATTACCAGGTACTTTCGTTTCTTTGTAATGATTCTAATGTTCATGAGAATATGATGCTGCCTAAATTGGATACATTTGTTTTGCTTACAAATGAAGGGCCTAGCTTGGAGAAGGATGAACATTGGAGCAAGAACAAGCATGGCGATGATGGCATGCGCAAGGGAAACAAGAACGGAGTTACAAGTGATGATTTCAGGACTTTGAAGCCACCATAATGGGTGCATGAAGCCTTGGACGAAATATACAAGATGCCACTTCATAAATTTCGTCCCGAGGCTATTTTAGGTGCTGCGTCACCTTATTATTGGGCCAGGCCCATGTAATTTCGAAATACATAAGTATAGGCTATTTTTAGAGTCCGTATGTGTGGGGAAACAAGAGATAGGGTTGATTTCGGACCCCTCCACCAAGGGCCACGAAATTCCCCCCTC
The DNA here is from genome assembly GCF_002162155.2 of Triticum dicoccoides. Classification (NCBI taxonomy): domain Eukaryota; kingdom Viridiplantae; phylum Streptophyta; class Magnoliopsida; order Poales; family Poaceae; genus Triticum; species Triticum dicoccoides. Next base: position 14,252 of record NW_021306131.1, read on the forward strand.
TTCCTCCATATATACAGCCCTTAGGGCATCGTTTAGACTTTGGGTTTTGTTTAGATTAAAAGTTCGCCATAGCTGCAACTTCGCGTACTTCGTTTGTGTTCAACGACCAGACAAAGGCGTCACAGAACCCCACCTTGATCAATAAAGCTTTCATCTTATATTCGCAATATCCAGATTGCAATCTTAGTTTCTTGCTTGTTCTTCGTTTGCTCGCAGGAAACAGACCCTCGTGGTCAGGTTGATCGTGCTCCGGCGTGGTCAATAACGTCTCGGAGTTGGTTTAGCGATTGCTAAGGCGCGACGTCCTCACACGTTCGTAGTCGGATCGTCAAAGTCGACTTCCACCAAAGCGAAATCCACCATCTCATCGAAAGACGGGACACCTTTGCCTCTATCATTGAGAGTTGGCCGCAGCCCAAAACGGTCACACAAGTGAGGAGTTTTCTTGGCCTCGCTGGATTCTATAGGCGTTTTGTGAGAGATTTCAGCACCATTGCTGCACCTCTCAACGAGCTTACAAAGAAGGATGTGCCTTTTGTTTGGGGTACCGCACAGGAAGAAGCCTTCACGGTATTGAAAGATAAGTTGACACATGCTCCTTTACTCCAACTTCCTGATTTTAATAAGACTTTTGAGCTTGAATGTGATGCTAGTGGAATTGGATTAGGAGGTGTGTTATTACAAGATGGCAAACCTGTTGCATACTTTTCTGAAAAATTGAGTGGGCCTAGTCTGAATTATTCTACTTATGATAAAGAATTATATGCTCTTGTTCGGACTTTAGAAACATGGCAACATTATTTATGGCCCAAAGAATTTGTTATACATTCTGATCATGAATCTTTGAAACATATTAAAAGTCAAGCTAAACTGAATCGTAGACATGCTAAATGGGTTGAATTCATTGAGACTTTCCCTTATGTCATTAAACACAAGAAGGGAAAAGAAAATGTTATTGCTGATGCATTGTCTCGTCGCTATACTATACTATGCTTTCACCTAAAATATGCTTTCACAACTTATTCCACCACTGGTGCATGAAGCCTTGGACGAAATATACAAGATGCCACTTCATAAATTTCGTCCCGAGGCTATTTTAGGTGCTGCGTCACCTTATTATTGGGCCAGGCCCATGTAATTTCGAAATACATAAGTATAGGCTATTTTTAGAGTCCGTATGTGTGGGGAAACAAGAGATAGGGTTGATTTCGGACTCCTCCACCAAGGGCCACGAAATTCCCCCCTCTTCCTCCATATATACAGCCCTTAGGGCATCGTTTAGACTTTGGGATTTGTTTAGTTAAACGTTAGCCATTGCAACTTCGTGTACTTCGTTTGTGTCCAACGACCAGACCAAGACCGCTTCCGGATCCCCACCATTATCAATACTTCATATATATTCGCAATATTCAGATTGCTTTATCATATTTTTGCTCGTTCTTCGATTGCTTGCAGGAATAGACTTTCGTGGTCAGGTTGACCGTGCTCCAGCGTGGTCAATAACCTCTCGGAGTTGGTTTAGCGATTGCTAAGGCGCAACGTCGTGCACGTTTGTAGTCGGATCGTCCAAGTCGTCTCCACCAAATCGATAGTTATCATCTCATCGAAAGATTGGGACACCTCGCCTCTATCACGTATGACATCTTCGCCTACCTCCGATGAGTACGCCTACATCGGCCTTCATCCACGGCGACGGTGACGAGATGATCGAGCATGGGATTTTCCCTTCGGTCATGGAGGAGAGCGATGATGTGCCATCTTCGGACTTCATCGATGGCGACGATGATAAGATGGTTGAGCATGGTATTTTTCCTTCGACCATGGCAACGTACGATGACTTGAGTGACTTGTGCCACCATATTGAGAGTGAGAGTGACTTCACCACTAGCCCCATATATGATGAGTTGCCACAATTCCCATGTGAGGAGAGCCACCACCACCATCACTTGATTGATTTGAGTGACTCCACCACATGTGACATTGAGTGCACCTACCTTGAGGGAGTGAGTGAGCCACCACCACATAGAGAGAGTGAGGTAGTCGATAGGGCATGTGAGGCCATTTCGATTTCTAACAACTTAACCTCTACCTCTATTGTGACTTCTCATTTGGTGCTAGGTCCCATAGATGATGATGCGCTGATCCGCGACAACTTCGTCCTTCCTTTGGAAAAAGACGATGGCCATGGTGGAATATGATGCACCCCCCACATGGTTCCATCAAGTTGATGATGATGACCACCATTTGGTCTTTGCCGCCTCACCTACACCATTTGAGTGGAATGAACAAGGTAACATTGGTGAAGGTGATGCTCTAGTCCCACTAGTGGACATTCTTGGCATTGATTGCTTGCATGATGTTGATCCACCTATTGTCATGCTTCATGCTAGTGCGACTTCCCCATGCGATGATTTACCTATTTATGATGAGTTTGATGATTGTCATGTGGAGTCTATTAGTTGTGATGCTGATAGAGGTGAGGGTGTCCCGATCTTTCGATGAGATGATAACTATTGATTCGATGAAGATGACTTTGACGATCCGACTACAAACATGCACGACGTTGTGCTTTAGCAATCGCCAAACCAACTCCGAGAGGTTATTGACCACGCCGGAGCACAGTCAACCTGACCACGAAGGTCTATTCCTGCAAGCAATCGAAGAACAAGCAAGAATATGATAAAAGGAATCTCAATATTGCGAGTATATATGAAGTATTGATCAAGGTGGAGATCCGTAAGCGGTCTTGGTCTGGTCGTTGGACACAAACAAAGTACACGAAGTTGCAATGGCTAACTTTTAACTAAACAAATCCGAAGGAAAAAGCTACTGCATGGATCTACTTATATAGGAGCAAGGGGTGGCGGCCAAGAAGGTGGGAGGATGTTCCAAGGCAGCCTAAAACTAACCCTAGGTCGTACAAGGCTCATGGGCCCAAGTGAAGGTGATGCAACACCTTTGGACTTGTAGTTTGACTCAGATTCTGCTGAAGCGTCAGATTGTTTCGTCGATATCTCAATGCTCCGTCCGAATTTAAAGGTGAATCCAACTGGGTTGGAAAGAACATGAAATCTACTTTCCAACAAAAAAAGAATTACCCAATTCGGAGTCCATATGAAAATGTTGTTGGCGTTTTGAGTCAGGTATGTCTGTGCAGTCTGAATCTGAATCCAGAACGTGAGAGACTTGGACTCTATCTTCTCTTGGCCCAAAAGTGACGTGAGAGAACTTTTTGAACAACAAGTAAACATCTCTTTCTCCCTTATCTTCATATGTGGATTGTACAAATGTCCCATACTGAAAGCGCAAGTGCTCCTAGGTGGTTTTGGTAATTAATGTCAACATATCTCTTGTTGGACTAACACTTTTATCTAGTATGTTTCAGATAAGTTCAACAATGGAGTGGCATGGACTAAAGGATGTGGGAACTCCTTCAAGATGCTAAGGACAAAGGATTGGCTCAAGCTTCAAGCTCAAGACTCTTCATTTTATATTTTAGTGATCCAAGATCCCATTGAGTCTATAGGAAAAGCCAATACTATCAAGAAGGGATGAGGTGTTGCTTAATGAGTTTCTTGCTCCATAGTGCTTAGTGATATGCTCCAAAACCGTCAACTACTTTCCCACCTCCACACATATGACCTAAACCTAAAGTTAAACTCGGCCATACCTATTCTTTCTACCCGGCGCCACCGAGTTCAGATGACATAGCCACTACCACAAACCTTAGGCAAATCGGTCTCACCGATAGGGATCTCGGTCTCACCGAGATGGGATTGTAATCTCTCTGTGTATGTCCATTACCAAAATTGGTCTCACCGAGTTCGAGCAATCATTACTACCGAGATTACAATGCAAACTTCCTGGTTGACTCATTACCAAAATCAGTACTACCGAGTTTGTGTAATCGGTCCAACCGAGTTTGCCTGACCAACTCTCTGGTTAGCTAATTACCAAAATCGGTCTCACCGAGTTTGTGTAATCGGTCTCACCGAGATTACGTTATGCCCTAACCCTAACCATATCGGTCCTACCTAGTTGCATTTCGGTCCCACCAAAAATCCTAACGGTCACTAGATTTGCTAAATCGGTCCGACCGAGTTTGTTGATTCGGTCCCACCGAGTTTGGTAAATTGTGTGTAATGGTTAGATTTTGTGTGGAGGCTATATATACCCCTCCACCTCCTCTTCATTCGTGGAGAGAGCCATCAGACTGAACCTACACTTCCAGCATCCTATTTCTGAGAGAGAACTACCTACTCATGTGTTGAGGCCAAGATATTCCATTCCTACCATATGAATCTTGATCTCTAGTGATAGAGGCGAGGGTGTCCCGATCTTTCGATGAGATGATAACTATCGATTTGGTGGAGACGACTTTGACGATCCGACTACAAACGTGCACGACGTTGCGCCTTAGCAATCGCTAAACCAACTCCGAGAGGTTATTGACCACGCTGGAGCACGATCAACCTGACCACGAAGGTCTATTCCTGCAAGCAATCGAAGAACGAGCAAGAATATGATAAAGCAATCTGAATATTGCGAATATATATGAAGTATTGATAATGATGGGGATCCGGAAGCGGTCTTGGTCTGGTCGTTGGACACAAACGAAGTACACGAAGTTGCAATGGCTAACTTTTAACTAAACAAATCCCAAGGAAAAGCTACTAGATGGATCTACTTATATAGGAGCAAGGGGTGGCGGCCAAGGAGGTGGGAGGACGTCCCAAGGCAGCCTAAAACTAAATCTAGGTCGTACAAGGCCAATGGGCCCAAGTGGAGGTGATGTAACACCTTTGGACTTGTAGTTTGACTCGGATTCTGCTGCAGCATCAGATTGTTTCGTCCACAACTCAACGCTCCGGACGAATTTGAAGGTGATTCCAATTGGGTTGGAAAGTGCACGAAATCTATTTTCCAACAAAGAAAGAATCACCCAATTCGGAGTCCGTATGAAAAACTTGTGTGCGTTTTGAGTCAGGTATGTCTGTGCAGTCCGAATCTGAATCCAAAACGTGAGAGACTTGGACTCTATCTTCTCTTGGGCCAAAAGTGACGTGAGAGAACTTTTTGGACAGCAAATAAACATCTCTTTCTTCCTTATCTTCATATGTGGATTGTACAAATGTCCCATACACCTGCAATTAGACAAAACACAAAAGTGTATGAAGTATTTTTGTTCTGGATAACATAAATAGATTATTGAATAGTTTGCACTAGAAATCACCTGACAAATATGCATATATGCAATATTTTTGGTCATATCCAAGGTAGTCATGTCCTCATCATCCTCCCCTTCTTGAAAATAAAGCCGTCCTCGGCGTTGCTTAATCTGAAATGTGGCTAAAAAAGAGACAAGGTGTACATGTTGTATATGTATATGTCATCCATTTTTACTTCCCTTGATTTTTGCATATATGACACATGAATAGATGAGTAACTTGCATAGTTCATAAAATCTAAAGCCAAAAAATTAGCACAAGAAGTAGAAGGCATGAAAATATTGCAACTCAGTTTGCACATATAAGTGAAGCTCTTATTCATTTCAAAAGATTGACAATGTTCATCATTAAACCATCCCAACATTGATGAATAAACCTTACTTGCATCAAATTTACATGATACAACATGCTTAAATAAGCAAACATGCAATAAGTCATTCAACACAGAATCATCACCAAGATTAGAGGTCATATCAAAATGATTAAACATTGGTTCTTTTGCATCAATAGTTAATTCAACGGGTGCACTCAAAATTGTTGGTATTTCAGTTGTTTGATCACATGGCAAAGTCAAATTATCAACTTAGTCCTCTAAAATAGGTGGTGTGATCAAAGTAGTGGGTAGCTCATCAGATGGTGCATTCAAATTGACAAGGCATTCATCATTCTCATGTAGAGATGGAAGATCGGTACCTTTGTCATTACCTCTTATGATCAACTCAGATGATGTAGCCACTCTCGGGGGCGATGTGTCACATGGTGGAGGTGATGTAGTCCTGACAACAACGGATGTGGTTGTCATAGTATGCCTAGTAGTTGAAGGAACAATCATATCAACTCTTGGAATGTGCACCGTGCGCTTGTTCTCCTCGTGGCCAACACGTCGTTTTATTTCCTTTTCAGCTTTGCAAGCAAGATGAAACAAATGGTCCATAGGATAACACTATTCATGAATTAGTGTCTCTTGAATATCACGGTTTAATCCTCCCCAAAATCTATCCATAAAATCATCTTCACTTTCTTCTAAAGAGGAATGCAACAAGGTAGTTTGTAAATCATCATAATATTTTGTTACAGTTTCACTACCTTGTTTTAAGTGTTGCAACTTCTTAATCATGTCACGAGTATAATAAGCAGGGACGAAAGTATGTCGCATGGAAAGTTTCAAATCATCCCAAGTAGTATGTATATAATCAGGGTGTAACCGACAATATTCACTCCACCAAACCAAAGCATAACCAGTGAAAGAACCAACCGCAACCTTAACCTTTTTATGTTCATCGAAATTATGGGAAGCAAATATATTTTTTATGTCGAACTCCCATTCAATATATAAAGCAGGTTTAAAACGGCCATTAAATGGTGGTATAGATACATTAACCTGATCATGTGCATTTGAATGTTTGTGCACCTCTCGTGACGGTTGTGGTATTTGCAAAGGTGGTGGCACGTCTCCCGCGATCGACAAAGCCCATGAATTGACTCTGGATCCTGTCATGATTAGTAGAACAAGAAACAAAACCCAAAAATAATGTTCCTATAACTACTAGGATGTGGTGGTAAAACGCTCACAGTAAAGCAAATATCAATGTCTTACAAATTCTTACCATGCAGCAGGCGGTGATCGGCAACCAGCGGTGTCAAGTAACTCCGAATATTGAGTAAAGCGATTGCCAGGGGAGCGTACGTATACACGGTGTAGAAATATGTGGAGCTGGGTTGGCTATATATGGTAGCAAAAGATTAGCAATAATCAATTCAAAGATGCAATGTTGAATAAACGCTCAATGACGGTACTGTGCTGGTCCTAGGCTAGACCGGACTAGAGACGCGAGCCTAGAACACTAATGAGGTCACGGCGTAGCACAACTAGCATCAATGAAGGATACTAAGTAGCTCTTGACAGCAAGATATAAGTGAAGATCACAACGGCAGCAAAAATAATGATGAAAAACAACTGCCAAGCAGGATATACAACAACTCTCTCTCCAACTTTCCTGTTGAAAAGTTTGAGACAATTTTCTGATAAATTCTTTCAAAGAATGCTACTAACTCAAGCTTTCCAATGCAAAAAGAATCACTCAATTCCGAGTTGATATGAGGAGTCAAAGAATTCTAAAACTGGCCTGAAAAATTGGAACAAGCTGTGTTCATGAACTTCGAAGGGCAAAAAGACCTATTTAGAAGCCGATTTTGAGGTGTCAAATATTCAACTAGTTTCTGCAACTATTTAGATGCGGCTCGTTGCTAGCTTCAATTTGAGTACTCACGGAGTCAAAACGGACTTCGTATGAGGAAGATACACCTGTTTTACTGAACAGTGCGCAAAACAGATTCCAATCCGAATTCAGGTACGCGATTGATTCTAGATAGATCCAATTTTTTTTTCTTCTCTCTTTTTTTTCACCCTTTTTTTTCTTTTTCTTCTCTCTCTTTTTCTTTTTTTTTCTTTCCTTTTTTCTCTTTTTTTTTCTGATGAGGACATGACTACCTTGGATATGACCAAAAATATTGCATATATGCATATTTGTCAGGTGATTTCTAGTGCAAACTATTCAATAATCTATTTATGTTATTCAGAACAAAAATACTTCACACACTTTTGTGTTTTGTCTAATTGCAGGTGTATGGGACATTTGTACAATCCACATATGAAGATAAGGAAGAAAGAGATGTTTATTTGCTGTCTAAAAAGTTCTCTCACGTCACTTTTGGCTCAAGAGAAGATAGAGTCCAAGTCTCTCACGTTCTGGATTCAGATTCGGACTGCACAGACATACCTGACTCAAAACGCACACAAGTTTTTCATACGGACTCCGAATTGGGTGATTCTTTTTTTGTTGGAAACTAGATTTCGTGCACTTTCCAACCCAATTGGAATCACCTTCAAATTCGTCCGGAGCGTTGAGTTGTGGACGAAACAATCTGATGCTGCAGCAGAATCCGAGTCAAACTACAAGTCCAAAGGTGTTACTTCACCTCCACTTGGGCCCATTGGCCTTGTACGACCTAGATTTAGTTTTAGGCTGCCTTGGGACGTCCTCCCACCTCCTTGGCCGCCACCCCTTGCTCCTATATAAGTAGATCCATCTAGTAGCTTTTCCTTGGGATTTGTTTAGTTAAAAGTTAGCCATTGCAACTTCGTGTACTTCGTTTGTGTCCAACGACCAGACCAAGACCGCTTCCGGATCCCCACCATTATCAATACTTCATATATATTTGCAATATTCAGATTGCTTTATCACATTCTTGCTCGTTCTTCGATTGCTTGCAGAATAGACCTTCGTGGTCAGGCTGACCGTGCTTCCAGCATCGTCAGTAACCTCAGGAGATTGGTTTAGCGATTGCTAAGGCGCAACGTTGTGCACGTTTGTAGTCGGATTGTCAAAGTCGTCTCCACCAAATCGATAGTTATCATCTCATCGAAAGATCGGGACACCCCGCCTCTATCAAGTGATTTCTTTCACTGGTTATGCTTTGGTTTGGTGGAGTGAATATTGTCGGTTACACCCTGATTATATACCTACTACTTGGGATGATTTGAAACTTGCCATGCGACATACTTTCATCCCTGCTTATTATACTCGTGACATGATTAAGAAGTTGCAACACTTAAAACAAGGTAGTGAATCTGTAACAAAATATTATGATGATTTACAAACTACCTTGTTGCATTCCTCTTTAGAAGAAAGTGAAGATGATTTTATGGATAGATTTTGGGGAGGATTAAACCGTGATATTCAAGAGATACTAATTCATGAAGAGTGTTATCCTATGGACCATTTGTTTCATCTTGCTTGCAAAGCTGAACAGGAAATAAAACGACGTGTTGGCCACGAGGAGAACAAGCGCACGGTGCACATTCCAAGAGTTGATATGATTGTTCCTTCAACTACTAGGCATACTATGACAACCACATCCGTTGTTGTCAGGACTACATCACCTCCACCATGTGACACATCGCCCCCGAGAGTGGCTACATCATCTGAGTTGATCATAAGAGGTAATGACAAAGGTACTGATCTTCCATCTCTACATGAGAATGATGAATGCCTTGTCAATTTGAATGCACCATCTGATGAGCTACCCACTACTTTGATCACACCACCTATTTTAGAGGACTACGTTGACAATTTGACTTTGCCATGTGATCAAACAACTGAAATACCAACAATTTTGAGTGCACCCATTGAATTAACTATTGATGCAAAAGAACCAATGTTTAATCATTTTGATATGACCTCTAATCTTGGTGATGATTCTGTGTTGAATGACTTATTGCATGTTTGCTTATTTAAGCATGTTGTAGCATGTAAATTTGATGCAAGTAAGGTTTATTCACCAATGTTGGGATGGTTTAATGATGAACATTGTCAATCTTTTGAAATGAATAAGAGCTTCACTTATATGTGCAAACTGAGTTGCAATATTTTCATGCCTTCTACTTCCTGTGCTAATTTTTTGGCTTTAGATTTTATGAACTATGCAAGTTACTCATCTATTCATGTGTCATATATGCAAAAATCAAGGGAAGTAAAAATGGATGACATATACATATTGATGAGGACATGACTACCTTGGATATGACCAAAAATATTGCATATATGCATATTTGTCAGGTGATTTCTAGTGCAAACTATTCAATAATCTATTTATGTTATCCAGAACAAAAATACTTCACACACTTTTGTGTTTTGTCTAATTGCAGGTGTATGGGACATTTGTACAATCCACATATGAAGATAAGGAAGAAAGAGATGTTTATTTGCTGTCCAAAAAGTTCTCTCACGTCACTTTTGGCCCAAGAGAAGATAGAGTCCAAGTCTCTCACGTTCTGGATTCAGATTCGGACTGCACAGACACACCTGACTCAAAACGCACACAAGTTTTTCATACGGACTCCGAATTGGGTGATTCTTTTTTTGTTGGAAACTAGATTTCGTGCACTTTCCAACCCAGTTGGAATCACCTTCAAATTCGTCCGGAGCGTTGAGTTGTGGACGAAACAATCTGATGCTGCAGCAGAATCCGAGTCAAACTACAAGTCCAAAGGTGTTACATCACCTCCACTTGGGCCCATTGGCCTTGTACGACCTAGATTTAGTTTTAGGCTGCCTTGGGACATCCTCCCACCTCCTTGGCCGCCACCCCTTGCTCCTATATAAGTAGATCCATCTAGTAGCTTTTCCTTGGGATTTGTTTAGTTAAAAGTTAGCCATTGCAACTTCGTGTACTTCGTTTGTGTCCAACGACCAGACCAAGACCGCTTCCGGATCCCCACCATTATCAATACTTCATATATATTTGCAATATTCAGATTGCTTTATCACATTCTTGCTCGTTCTTCGATTGCTTGCAGAATAGACCTTCGTGGTCAGGCTGACCGTGCTTCCAGCATCGTCAGTAACCTCAGGAGATTGGTTTAGCGATTGCTAAGGCGCAACGTTGTGCACGTTTGTAGTCGGATTGTCAAAGTCGTCTCCACCAAATCGATAGTTATCATCTCATCGAAAGATCGGAACACCCCGCCTCTATCATTTTCTCTATCTTTTTTTTCTTTCCAAGACAAACTAGATAAGATGCAGATTGGATCAGGCGAAGATGTGAATGACCTCAACTATGATTATGACAATGAACAGTGCGTAGCACATGGTGGAAATTAATAGATGGGATGGTGGACAGCAGAAGGGATAATGATGCAGCAGCGGCGTGACTAATGTGAACAGAACTCGAAACTCTAAAGGAACTAGACGCTAAGACCAGCAACTGACACGACGATGCAACCGATAATTCAACTATGCAAGCAATGAATAGAAAATTGCAAAGGCTCAGACTGGCTTGGATAAAGGATGAACAGATCTAACTTTTTTTGTGTGGCTTTTTCTTGGACAATAGGTAAGAAAATAAATCTAATCTAGGAAAACTGGAAATTCTCACCGAGCAACCTGAAAACTGATACCACTTGATAGAGGCGAGGGTGTCCCGATCTTTCGATGAGATGAATACTATCGATTTGGTGGAGACGACTTTGACGATCCGACTACAAACGTGCACGATGTTGCGCCTTAGCAATCGCTAAACCAACTCCGAGAGGTTATTGACCACGCTGGAGCACGATCAACCTGACCACGAAGGTCTATTCCTGCAAGCAATCGAAGAACGAGCAAGAATATGATAAAGCAATCTGAATATTGCGAATATATATGAAGTATTGATAATGATGGGGATCCGGAAGCGGTCTTGGTCTGGTCGTTGGACACAAACGAAGTACACGAAGTTGCAATGGCTAACTTTTAACTAAACAAATCCCAAGGAATAGCTACTAGATGGATCTACTTATATAGGAGCAAGGGGTGGCGGCCAAGGAGGTGGGAGGACGTCCCAAGGCAGCCTAAAACTAAATCTAGGTCGTACAAGGCCAATGGGCCCAAGTGGAGGTGATGTAACACCTTTGGACTTGTAGTTTGACTCGGATTCTGCTGCAGCATCAGATTGTTTCGTCCACAACTCAACGCTCCGGACGAATTTGAAGGTGATCCCAATTGGGTTGGAAAGTGCACGAAATCTAGTTTCCACCAAAAAAAGAATCACCCAATTCGGAGTCCGTATGAAAAACTTGTGTGCGTTTTGAGTCAGGTATGTCTGTGCAGTCCGAATCTGAATCCAAAACGTGAGAGACTTGGACTCTATCTTCTCTTGGGCCAAAAGTGACGTGAGAGAACTTTTTGGACTGCAAATAAACATCTCTTTCTTCCTTATCTTCATATGTGGATTGTACAAATGTCCCATACACCTGCAATTAGACAAAACATGAAAGTGTGTGAAGTATTTTTGTTCTGGATAACATAAATAGATTATTGAATAGTTTGCACTAGAAATCACCTGACAAATATGCATATATGCAATATTTTTGGTCATATCCAAGGTAGTCATGTCCTCATCATCTAGCCTTCCCCAAGTTGCTTTCCACTCAAATCTTCTTTCCACCAGATCCGAATCCTATGAGAGAGAGTTGAGTGTTGGGGAGACTATCATTTGAAGCACAAGAGCAAGGAGTTCATCATCAACGCACCATTTGTTACTTCTTGGAGAGTGGTGTCTCCTAGATTGGCTAGGTATCACTTGGGAGCCTCCGACAAGATTGTGGAGTTGAACCAAGGAGTTTGTAAGGGCAAGGAGATCGCCTACTTCGTGAAGATCTACCGCTAGCGAGGCAAGTCCTTCGTGGGCGACGGCCATGGTGGGATAGACAAGGTTGCTTCTTCGTGGACCCTTCGTGGGTGGAGCCCTCCGTGGACTCGCGCAACCATTACCCTTCGTGGGTTGAAGTCTCCACCAACGTGGATGTACGATAGCACCACCTATCGGAACCACGCCAAAAACATCCGTGTCTCCAAATGCGTTTGAAGCCTCCAAAACCCTTCCCTTTACATTCTTGCAAGTTGCATGCTTTATTTTTCGCTCCTCATATACTCTTTGCATGCTTGCTTGCTATATGTTCTGAATGTTAAACTTGTGCCTAAACTCCACTTAAACTTAAAGAAGTTAAAAACTGCAACTTTGGTACTTAGTGTCTAATCACCCCCACTCTAGACACCTCTTCTCAAGGTCCTACAAGTGGTATCAGAGCTTTGGTCTCCATTGCCTTGGTTTAATCACCATTGGAGGAAGATGGATGAGTCTACTTTGGGGAGTCTTAGACATAGTGATGAGGACATCAATACAATTGTTACACCCACAGCCCCTGCTGCTATACATACTGGACCAATTACTAGAGCTCGTGCACGCCAACTAAATTACCAGGTACTTTCGTTTCTTGGTAATGATTTTAATGTTCATGAGAATATGATGCTGCCTAAATTGGATACATTTGTTTTGCTTACAAATGAAGGGCCTAGCTTGGAGAAGGATGAACATTGGAGCAAGAACAAGCATGGAGATGATGGCATGCGCAAGGGGAACAAGAACGGAGTTACAAGTGATGATTTCAGGACTTTGAAGCCACCATAATGGGTGCATGAAGCCTTGGACGAAATATACAAGATGCCACTTCATAAATTTCGTCCCGAGGCTATTTTAGGTGCTGCGTCACCTTATTATTGGGCCAGGCCCATGTAATTTCGAAATACATAAGTATAGGCTATTTTTAGAGTCCGTATGTGTGGGGAAACAAGAGATAGGGTTGATTTCGGACCCCTCCACCAAGGGCCACGAAATTCCCCCCTCTTCCTCCATATATACAGCCCTTAGGGCATCGTTTAGACTTTGGGTTTTGTTTAGATTAAAAGTTCGCCATAGTTGCAACTTCGCGTATTTCGTTTGTGTTCAACGACCAGACAAAGGTGATAGAGGCGGAGGTGTCCCGTCTTTCGATGAGATGGTGGATTTCGCTTTGGTGGAAGTCGACTTTGACGATCCGACTATGAACGTGCGAGGACGTCGCGCCTTAGCAATCGCTAAACCAACTCCGAGAGGTTATTGACCACGCCGGAGCACGATCAACCTGACCACGAGGGTCTGTTTCCTGCGAGCAAACGAAGAACAAGCAAGAAACTAAGATTGCAATCTGGATATTGCGAATATAAGATGAAAGCTTTATTGATCAAGGTGGGGTTCTGTGACGCCTTTGTCTGGTCGTTGAACACAAACGAAGTACGCGAAGTTGCAGCTATGGCGAACTTTTAATCTAAACAAAACCCAAAGTCTAAACGATGCCCTAAGGGCTGTATATATGGAGGAAGAGGGGGGAATTTCGTGGCCCTTGGTGGAGGGGTCCGAAATCAACCCTATCTCTTGTTTCCCCACACATATGGACTCTAAAAATAGCCTATACTTATGTATTTCGAAATTACATGGGCCTGGCCCAATAATAAGGTGTCGCAGCACCTAAAATAGCCTCGGGACGAAATTTATGAAGTGGCATCTTGTATATTTCGTCCAAGGCTTCATGCACCCATTATGGTGGCTTCAAAGTCCTGAAATCATCACTTGTAACTCCGTTCTTGTTTCCCTTGCGCATGCCATCATCTCCATGCTTGTTCTTGCTCCAATGTTCATCCTTCTCCAAGCTAGGCCCTTCATTTGTAAGCAAAACAAATGTATCCAATTTAGGCAGCATCATATTCTCATGAACATTAGAATCATTACCAAGAAACGAAAGTACCTGGTAATTTAGTTGGCGTGCACGAGCTCTAGTAATTGGTCCAGTATGTATAGCAGCAGGGGCTGTGGGTGTAACAATTGTATTGATGTCCTCATCAAAATTCGTCCGGAGCGTTGAGTTGTGGACGAAACAATCTGATGCTGCAGCAGAATCCGAGTCAAACTACAAGTCCAAAGGTGTTACATCACCTCCACTTGGGCCCATTGGCCTTGTACGACCTAGATTTAGTTTTAGGCTGCCTTGGGACGTCCTCCCACCTCCTTGGCCGCCACCCCTTGCTCCTATATAAGTAGATCCATCTAGTAGCTTTTCCTTGGGATTTGTTTAGTTAAAAGTTAGCCATTGCAACTTCGTGTACTTCGTTTGTGTCCAACGACCAGACCAAGACCGCTTCCGGATCCCCACCATTATCAATACTTCATATATATTTGCAATATTCAGATTGCTTTATCACATTCTTGCTCGTTCTTCGATTGCTTGCAGAATAGACCTTCGTGGTCAGGCTGACCGTGCTTCCAGCATCGTCAGTAACCTCAGGAGATTGGTTTAGCGATTGCTAAGGCGCAACGTTGTGCACGTTTGTAGTCGGATTGTCAAAGTCGTCTCCACCAAATCGATAGTTATCATCTCATCGAAAGATCGGGACACCCCGCCTCTATCAAGTGATTTCTTTCACTGGTTATGCTTTGGTTTGGTGGAGTGAATATTGTCGGTTACACCCTGATTATATACCTACTACTTGGGATGATTTGAAACTTGCCATGCGACATACTTTCATCCCTGCTTATTATACTCGTGACATGATTAAGAAGTTGCAACACTTAAAACAAGGTAGTGAATCTGTAACAAAATATTATGATGATTTACAAACTACCTTGTTGCATTCCTCTTTAGAAGAAAGTGAAGATGATTTTATGGATAGATTTTGGGGAGGATTAAACCGTGATATTCAAGAGATACTAATTCATGAAGAGTGTTATCCTATGGACCATTTGTTTCATCTTGCTTGCAAAGCTGAACAGGAAATAAAACGACGTGTTGGCCACGAGGAGAACAAGCGCACGGTGCACATTCCAAGAGTTGATATGATTGTTCCTTCAACTACTAGGCATACTATGACAACCACATCCGTTGTTGTCAGGACTACATCACCTCCACCATGTGACACATCGCCCCCGAGAGTGGCTACATCATCTGAGTTGATCATAAGAGGTAATGACAAAGGTACTGATCTTCCATCTCTACATGAGAATGATGAATGCCTTGTCAATTTGAATGCACCATCTGATAGAGGCAAAGGTGTCCCGTCTTTCGATGAGATGGTGGATTTCGCTTTGGCGGAAGTCGACTTTGACGATCCGACTACGAACGTGCGAGGACGTCGCGCCTTAGCAATCGCTAAACCAACTCCGAGAGGTTATTGACCACGCCGGAGCACGATCAACCTGACCACGAGGGTCTGTTTCCTGCGAGCAAACGAAGAACAAGCAAGAAACTGAGATTGCAATCTGGATATTGCGAATATAAGATGAAAGCTTTATTGATCAAGGTGGGGTTCTGTGACGCCTTTGTCTGGTCGTTGAACACAAACGAAGTACGCGAAGTTGCAGCTATGGCGAACTTTTAATCTAAACAAAACCCAAAGTCTAAATGATGCCCTAAGGGCTGTATATATGGAGGAAGAGGGGGGGGGGGATTTCGTGGCCCTTGGTGGAGGGGTCCGAAATCAACCCTATCTCTTGTTTCCCCACACATACGGACTCTAAAAATAGCCTATACTTATGTATTTCGAAATTACATGGGCCTGGCCCAATAATAAGGTGACGCAGCACCTAAAATAGCCTCGGGACGAAATTTATGAAGTGGCATCTTGTATATTTCGTCCAAGGCTTCATGCACACATTATGGTGGCTTCAAAGTCCTGAAATCATCACTTGTAACTCCGTTCTTGTTCCCCTTGCGCATGCCATCATCTCCATGCTTGTTCTTGCTCCAATGTTCATCCTTCTCCAAGCTAGGCCCTTCATTTGTAAGCAAAACAAATGTATCCAATTTAGGCAGCATCATATTCTCATGAACATTAGAATCATTACCAAGAAACGAAAGTACCTGATAATTTAGTTGGCGTGCACGAGCTCTAGTAATTGGTCCAGTATGTATAGCAGCAGGGGCTGTGGGTGTAACAATTGTATTGATGTCCTCATCAAAAGGCGTCACAGAACCCCACCTTGATCAATAAAGCTTTCATCTTATATTAGCAATATCCAGATTGCAATCTTAGTTTCTTGCTTGTTCTTCGTTTGCTCGCAGGAAACAGACCCTTGTGGTCAGGTTGATCGTGCTCCGGCGTGGTCAATAACCTCTCGGAGTTGGTTTAGCAATTGCTAAGGCGCAACGTCCTCGCACGTTCGTAGTCGGATCATCAAAGTCGACTTCCACCAAAGCGATATCCATCATCTCATCGAAAGACGGGACACCTCCGCCTCTATCACATAGAGTGCCTATTCTTGATGGAGAGTATTTTCATGAGTGGAAAAATGAGATGCTTGTAATTTTCAATCAATATCATTTGAACAAGTACATTGCTAGCCCTTGTGTACCTCATGTTGATCCTATGCATCCTACTCTTGATGAGTCAATTGACATGATTAGGAATCTTAGAACTGTTAATCTTATCACTAGAGGCTTGCCTAGAAATTTGATTAGAAACTTGCCTACTCTTGAGTGTGCCTACACTATATGGAAATTTCTTGAGGAACGATTTCCAAATTATTCCTTGAAATATCTTGATGAAATTCTCCATAAGTCTATTGCTTTGAGTAAGATGAACAGTAGTGATCCTATGTTTGGAGATCGTCTATTTGAACTTACAAACCTTATGCGTGCCAAAGGAGATGTTGCGATTATTAGTGATATTATTTCCGAAGCTATAAAAATTCATAAGCATGATCATTGTCAAACTCACACTAACGAATCATGCAACTTGTTCCGCTTTGAGAGCACCAATGTAGTTGTCGTCGAGGGACTTGTAGTTCTCGAGGAAGATTGTCTTGGAGATGTCGTTGTGCAATCCCATCATGAAGTGGAACTTCATCCAAATGCAGTCGTCCATGCCGGCTCGTCGCAAGGCATGCTTCATCTCCTTGAAGTATGCGTCGATGGACTTGGATCCTTGGATGGTGTTCTCCAATTGGCATTGAAGTTGTTCCGTGTAGGTTGGAGGCACAAACTCTCGCCGCAAAGCTCTCTTCGTCTTGGGCCAACTCATCTTGTAGCTCTCCGAAGGTGTGTGAAGCCACCATGCTGATGCGTAATCATGGAAGTTTCTTGTGGCGCACTTCACTTGATCTTCGGAAGGGACATGATGTAGCTTGAGGTAGTCGTCCATCAAACACTCCCACTCGAGGTACTCCTCGGGTTCTTGAGTTCCATAGAAAGGAATCGCGTGGTCGATGTCGAGGTCGTAGTAGCTCGTGGAAGTTGCGGACTTGAGCTTGGGGAGCTTCTCTTGAGCGTAGTCTTGAGGTGCTTGTTGGCGAAGATGCCGTATGTCCGTAGGCGAAGATGCCTTGAAGTCGCTTGGCGAAGATGCCAAGGGAGATGGTGAAGTCGTTGAGCGGTTGTTGGTGTTGAACTCTTGACCTTCATGTTCTTGATGGTGATGGTGTCGATGCCAATGTGATCTTGCCGAAGATGGTAGCTCGGAAGAATGTGCTCTTGAGCGTCTTCTCGAAGATGAGGAAGATCGCTTGTATGACTTGATGAGGGCTTTGATCTCCTCCATTTTAGCTTGCATCTTGGCATCGAAGTTTTTGTTCGTGGCATCGAACTCGTCGTTGTTGTAGACCGAAGGTGAAATGCCTTGCCTATCCATCACAAGACTCGAGTAGAGGTGAGTAGGAAATGGGATAAAAAATACCAAGTTACCTTTTCCCAAAGTTGAGGATGTATCCCGTTTCACTCAATGTGAGATGAAAAAATAGTGGAATTGGTACCAGACTTGTACACTCACACCTATCAAGTAAAGCTTATGGTGGAGCTCGGTTAGGATAGTGGCACAAAAATTTGATGCAAAATGTTAGCAAGAGTCAATAATGTTGAAAGAGATTCACAAATTCGCAAGCAAAACAAGTAGACCAATAGCAATATGTGGCACACGGAAACACACACACGGATAGATAAATGGGGTCGTGCAACCAAGGAATGAGCACAAAATGTGGAATCCACGGAAAACGCTCGTGTTGCACAACTCAAGAGAGACGCTAGCACGATTGCTCAATAGACGGATACGACACTTGTGCACAACCTATAAGATGCAAAATGGATAAACTTTCTATCCCAAGTATGCTATATATGTATGGTTCCCGGTGTTTCGCACACAATGATAAAAAATGATCAAGTATGATAACATATGATATATTGTGATGCTATGGCTATTGCTTACAAGCTCTTTGCTCTATCTTTTCTTTGCTTAAAAGCTTTATTCTCTTTTTTTTGTATGGCCACTTTTGCACAATGCACAAACCAAGATAGCAATTGTGTATATGCGGGAACAAACTTGTGACACAAGATATGATACCAATATGATATGGTATGTATGCAATGGATGGTGTAGATCACTAATGTGCACAAGTAACGTGGCCCGACAATACTCAAATGGCTAGTCTCAATAGGCAAGTAACGCAAAATGGGCTAGAGGTTAACAATGCAATTGCAAGGGTAATATACAATGGTGTCGTCGAGGTTACCGTCCTTGGTGATGATGAGAGGCGGTGTTGCCGATGTCGACCCGTTCCTAGTTAGCCGAAACACCCTAGGAAATGGAAAAACCGCAAACTCAAAATCTCAAAGGCAAATGTCAAATGGTAGTAGCGGAAAGCGGTGGAGGTTTGCACTTGGCAATGCGGAAGTGGTGGTGGTGGTTGATGAAGAAGAAATTGTCCCTAAGTAGCCGAAACACCTTAGGAGACTCGAATCACTACTCAAGCAACCACTAATGCTATATGGAACAAAATGGGTTAGGTTGCGAAAGTCGGTGGTGGCTATGCGGATGATATGGTGGAAGGCCTAGGCAAACTTGCTAAATTTTCAAAAATTTGATGGTGTCAAATGATGTTGGCGATATTTTTGTGGGATGGGGGATGTCAATAGCTTCAAAACGAGCTAAAGAACGTCAAAATCGGAGTTCAGATGAATTAGTTATGGCCGAAACAAGAATCAGCCGAAGTCTGAAAATACAGGTTACGAACGTCCGGAAAGGTCGGATGTCCGGGGCGTCGGACGTCCGGGAAAGTCGGAAATCCATAAATTTGGTTCGGGTTAGGGGCTCCGTCGTCCGGGAAAGGTCGGGCGTCCGGTGCTTCGTGGGGGTCCGGACGTCCGTAAAACGCCGGTCGTCCGGTGGGTCGGGGTCAACGCGAAAATTGAGTTCCGGGACGCGATTTTGGGCGGAAAATGGAGATTTCGGGGTCAAAATTGACGAGATTTTGTGGATGGAAGATGGGGAAACTTGGGGAAATGCTAGATCCACTCGAAACCAAGCAAATCCATGGATCAAAATCAACAAAACATCATCAAACCAACAAATCACAAAAAAAATTGGGGCTATTTTTTGGTGGGGATTTTCGGATTTTGGGACGAAATCAACAAAATCAAGCTAGAAAAGAGGGGTAGGGGCTCCAAAAACGTGATCAACGTGGCTCATGATACCATATGATACGGGGCAAACCCGGTGTAGGCCGATCTTTCACGTTTGGAGTGGGATCCCCCGAAGAACACGATGAACACAGAGACGAACGGGGAGAAATCACAAGGGGAAACACTCAAGAACAAGTCCAATCACACATCCACTAGACAATCAAACACACAAGATCCACAAGGTACATGAACAACAAAGAGAAAGATACAAGGTAGAGTTCATCCCAAATCCTATGAAGGAGATGAGGGCTTGAATCCTAGAAGAATCTTCCCACGAAGGGGGTCTTGAATCCCGTGGGGTCTTCTCACATGGAGGTCTTGAACTCCATGGGAGTGGTAGTCTCTCTCTCTCTGTCAAGAGTAGAGGTAGGAGCAAAGCTCACCTAAGAATGAGCTATCATATTTGCTAACCTTAGAAAGGAGGTGGAGGTGGTCTATTTATAGTCTAAGCCACGAAGGGGTAAGTGGGAGAGGGATACAAGGCCAAAGGCCCGTGGCTGCTCACACAGGTGTCGGACGTCCGGTGCGGGTCGGACGTCTGGAAGCTCGGGACGGTCCGAACGTCCGGAAGTCTTCAGACTTCCGTAAATTCTGTTCTGTAGCCGTAGCACCGGTCGTCCGGAGGCGCTCGGTCGTCCGTGGCCTGGGAGGTGTCGGACCTCCGGTCTTGGTCGGTCGACCGGTTGTTGTAGATCTCGTCGGTGGACTCTAGGATGCGTCAGGTAGCGGATGTCCGGTGGATGCCGGTCGTCCGGGCGCTATAGAGGGTCGGACGTCCGGAGGCTTCCGGTCGTCCGGTCGCTGTACACTCTGCATCACCTTCTTCTTCCGTCTTCGCTTCCATGCTTCCCTCGCGGATGGTGTAGTCGTTCCTTGGCGCTTGCACTCCTCCTTGACATCTGTGAAGCTTCGACAATACCTATGCATGCACACGGGAGAAGTGTCAAGTAGTACACCATCCTCGAAGGGGTCAAGTGAGCACGTGTAAAGGAGAAGATTCACCTTTATGTATGAGAAGTAGTGATGTAGGGTGGAACCCTAGGTGGATGATCTTTCACGTTTGGAGGGATCCTACGGGGAATCACCACGAACACATGGAAGCACAAAGGGGAAACACGGGGAAAACGAGAGGGAGAATCACTAAACCGACATAGAATCAATCACACGAGTGGTAGATCGCCGATAACATAGAGTGACATAAGATCCACAATCAACCAAGGTAAGGATACAAAGGAACAGTTCTTCTCCGTACGGAGGTCTTGAATCCACAAGGGGATCTTCCCACGAGGGGGTCTTGAATCCGCTTGGGGGATCTTCTCTAAAGAGGTCCTGAGCTCCAAGGAGAAGTAGCCAAGTGGATGAGCAAGGCTCTCACACAAAATATGAGCTAAACCTATGCTACCCGTACCAGGAGGTGGGGGTGATAGAGGCAAAGGTGTCCCGTCTTTCGATGAGATGATGGATATCGCTTTGGTGGCAGTCGACTTTGACGATCCGACTACGAACGTGCGAGGACGTCGCGCCTTAGCAATCGCTAAACCAACTCCGAGAGGTTATTGACCACGCCGGAGCACGATCAACCTGACCACGAGGGTCTGTTTCCTGCGAGCAAACGAAGAACAAGCAAGAAACTGAGATTGCAATCTGGATATTGCGAATATAAGATGAAAGCTTTATTGATCAAGGTGGGGTTCTGTGACGCCTTTGTCTGGTCGTTGAACACAAATGAAGTACGCGAAGTTGCAGCTATGGAGAACTTTTAATCTAAACAAAACCCAAAGTCTAAACGATGCCCTAAGGGCTGGATATATGGAGGAAGAGGGGGGAATTTCGTGACCCTTGGTGGAGGGGTCCGAAATCAACCCTATCTCTTGTTTCCCCACACATACGGACTCTAAAAATAGCCTATACTTATGTATTTCGAAATTACATGGGCCTGGCCCAATAATAAGGTGACGCAGCACCTATAATAGCCTCGGGACGAAATTTATGAAGTGGCATCTTGTATATTTCGTCCAAGGCTTCATGCACCCATTATGGTGGCTTCAAAGTCCTGAAATCATCACTTGTAACTCCGTTCTTGTTCCCCTTGCGCATGCCATCATCTCCATGCTTGTTCTTAATCCAATGTTCATCCTTGTTCAAGCTAGGCCCTTCATTTGTAAGCAAAACAAATGTATCCAATTTAGGCAGCATCATATTCTCATGAACATTAGAATCATTACCAAGAAACGAAAGTACCCGGTAATTTAGTTGGCGTGCGCGAGCTCTAGTAATTGGTCCAGTATGTATAGCAGCAGGGGCTGTGGGTGTAACAATGGTATTGATGTCCTCATCATCCTCCCCTTCTTGAAATGAAGTCGTCCTCGACGGAAGCTCATCTTCCTCACCCAAATAAGGCTTCAAATCTGCAATGTTAAAAGTGGGACTAACCCCAAAATCTGCAGGCAGCTCAAGTTTATATGCATTATCATTTATTTTCTCTAACACCTTAAAGGGGCCATCAGCACGTGGCATTAACTTTGATTTGCGCAAATCCGGAAATCTATCCTTACGCAAATGTAACCAAACAAGATCTCCAGGTGCAAACACAACATGTTTTCTACCCTTATCTCCAGCAAGTTTATATTTAGCATTCATACGCTCAATGTTTTCCTTAGTTAACTCATGCATTTTTAAAATCAATTCAGCACGTTGTTTAGCATCAAAATTAACCTTCTCCGAAGATGGAAGAGGCAACAAATCAATAGGTGCACGAGGTAGGAAACCATACACAACTTCAAAAGGGCACATCTTAGTAGTAGAATGCAATGAACGATTATAAGCAAATTCAATATGAGGCAAGCATTCCTCCCACATTTTCTTATTATTCTTCAAAACAGCCCTAAGCATAGTAGACAACGTTCTATTGACTACTTCAGTTTGTCCATCAGTTTGGGGGTGACAAGTAGTACTAAAAAGCAGTTTAGTCCCCAACTTAGCCCATAAACATCTCCAAAAGTGGCTAAGAAATTTAGTATCACGATCTGAAACAATAGTATTTGGCACACCATGCAAGCGAATAATTTCACGAAAATACAAATCAGCAACATTAACAGCATCATCGCTTTTATGACATGGTATAAAGTGTGCCATTTTCGAGAATCTATCCGCGACAACAAATATGCTATTAGTCCCCTTCTTTGTTCGAGGTAAACCTAAAACAAAGTCCATAGATATATCCTCCCAAGGAACACTAGGCACAGGCAAAGGCATATATAAACCATGAGGATTAAGTCGTGACTTAGCTTTTTGACATGTAGTGCAGCGAGCAATAAAACGCTCAACATCCCGTCTCATCTTTGGCCAAAAGAAATGTGTAGCAAGTACGTCCTCCGTCTTCTTCCTGCCAAAGTGTCCCATTAATCCTCCTCCATGTGCCTCCTGCAACAACAAAAGACGAACGGAGCTAGCTGGAATGCATAGCTTGTTAGCACGAAACACAAATCCATCGTTAACGACAAACTTGTTCCACATTCTTCCTTCTTTACAATTCTGCATTACATCTTTAAAATCAGCATCATGCACATATTGATCTTTGATGGTCTCCAAACCAAATATTTTGAAGTCAAGTTGTGAAAGCATAGTATAGCGGCGAGACAATGCATCAGCAATAACATTTTCTTTTCCCTTCTTGTGTTTAATGACATAAGGAAAAGTCTCAATGAATTCAACCCATTTAGCATGTCTACGATTCAGTTTAGCTTGACTTTTAATATGTTTCAAAGATTCATGATCAGAATGTATAACAAATTCTTTGGGCCATAAATAATGTTGCCATGTTTCTAAAGTCCGAACAAGAGCATATAATTCTTTATCATAAGTAGAATAATTCAGACTAGGCCCACTCAATTTTTCAGAAAAGTATGCAACAGGTTTGCCATCTTGTAATAACACACCGCCTAATCCAGTTCCACTAGCATCACAGTAAAGGAGCATGTGTCAACTTATCTTTCAATACCGAGAAGGCTTCTTCTTGTGCGGTACCCCAAAGAAAAGGCACATCTTTCTTTGTAAGCTCATTGAGAGGTGCAGCAATGGTGCTGAAATCTCTCACAAAACGCCTATAGAATCCAGCGAGGCCAAGAAAACTCCTCACTTGTGTGACCGTTTTGGGTTGCGGCCAACTCTCAATAGCTTCAATCTTGGCTTTATCAACTTCAATTCCCTGTGGAGTAACAACATAGCCAAGAAAAGATACTCGGTCGGTGCAAAAGGTGCACTTCCCAAGGTTACCAAACAAACGTGCATCACGTAGAGCAATAAAAACAGCACGTAAATGTTCCAAATGTTCTTCCAAAGATCTGCTATAAATCAATATGTCATCAAAGTAAACTACCACAAATCGTCCAATGAAAGCACGTAAAACTTCGTTCATTAATCTCATGAAAGTACTAGGTACATTAGTTAACCCAAAAGGCATGACTAACCACTCATATAATCCAAACTTAGTTTTAAATGTTGTTTTCCATTCATCTCCCAATTTCATACGAATTTGATGGTATCCACTACGCAAATCAACTTTGGAGAATATTGTAGAGCCACTCAATTCATCAAGCATATCATCTAGCCTAGGAATAGGATGACGATAACGAATAGTAATATTATTGATGCCTCTACAATCAACACACATACGTGATGTACCATCCTTTTTCGGCACTAGAATAATAGGAACAGCACAAGGACTAAGGGATTCGTGTATATAACCTTTGTCGAGAAGCTCTTGTACTTGACGCATAATCTCCTTCGTCTCCTCTGGATTGGTACGGTTGGTGCACGGTTTGGCAGTGAAGCATCGGGAATTAAGTCAATCTGATGCTCAATCCCTCGAATAGGCGGTAATCCCGGTGGCACGTCTTGTGGAAAGACGTCAGCGAACTCCTGCAAAATGTTAGTGACAGCAGGAGGCAAAGAGGAAGGCACGTCCTCGAATGAAAATAATGCCTCTTTGCACACAAAAGCATAGCAAACAGATTTGCTGAAATCTAGCTCATCAATATTAGATTTGGTGGCAAATAAACATGCACTTTTCAATTTAATTTCAGAAGCAACACTAGATGGTTTATTATTAGGCTTCATTTGTTGCTCAAATTCTTTTGCCACAATCTGATTTTCACTCTTATTCTTCTCCTGTTTTGCTTTATTAGCTCTATTAATATCATCTTGCAAAATGGAATCAGGAGTCATAGGAAGCAAAGTAATATTTTTATCCTTATGAACAAGAGTATAGTGATTGTTTCTACCATGGTGTACAGAATTTTTATCAAATTGCCATGGTCTACCAAGTAATAAGGAACATGCTTGCATAGGTACCACATCACAATCAACATAATCAGCATATGTAGAGATACTAAAATGCACTTGAACAGTACGTGTTACCTTAACCTTGCCGCTGTTGTTGAACCATTGGATGTAGTAAGGATGTGGATGTGGTCTTGTGGTGAGAGAAAGCTTCTCCACCATCTCCATGCTAGCCAAGTTGTTGCAGGTCCCTCCATCTATGATGACGCGCACAGAACGTTCTTTCACAACTCCCTTGGTATGGAACAAATTGTGCCTCTGATTTTGCTCAGCTTGTGTGACCTGCACACTCAAAACACGTTGAGCAACTAAACATTCATACCTGTCAGCGTCTTCAGGAGCCATGTATTGCGTCTCATGATCAGAATCATCTCCACCATGTTCTTCACGTGTAATAAGAGCCAAAGTCTCCTCATCATAGTCACTAGCGACTCATATCCACCATCCGCGGTAGCAATCATCACACGTGGAGATTTGCATTCTCTCGCATAATGACCTCCTCCCTTACAACGACGACAAATAATATCACTTGTGTGCCCTGTTGATGCCATGGAAGAAGCAGAACTCCGTGCAGGCCCAACAGGTGCGCTCTTGGCAGATAATGGTGGTTGTGCCTGTTTTCTTGTATCACGACTGGAGGAGACACCTGATTGAGGTGCTGGTGCAGTTGCAGTAGAAGATGCACGCGGTGTCCTTGATGAAGGTCGGCCTGCAGAAAAGTTAGTTCGCGTCAATGCTTGTCGATCCTGCACTTCACGTTCAGCTTTACAAGCAAGATGGAATAAACGAGTGATATTAGTATACTCCTTATACTCTAGAATGGTCTAAATCTCTCTATTTAATCCACCCAGAAAACGTGCAAGCATAGCTTCATTCTCCTCAACAATACCACATCTAATCATGCCAGTTTGTAATTCCTGATAATATTCTTCTACATAATTTTTTCGTTGTCTTAAGCGCTGTAATTTCTGAAGCAATTCACGTTGATAATATGGTGGAACCCAACAAGTACGCATAGTAGTTTTCAAAGCAGCCCAAGTAGTTGGAATAGGATATAATCTACAATATTCAGACCACCATACACATGCAAAACTAGTGAAAGCACAAACAGCAGCGATAACCCGTCTCTCCTCGGGATATTGTAAACATGTAAATCGTTATTCAGTTTCTAATTCCCAAGTAAGATATATATCAGGAACATATCTACCCTCGAAAGGTGGAATATTCAATTTCAGTTTAGGAAGATGGTCATGATCTCGTACCTGAGGGAAAGCCCTACCATTGTGATTATTTGCATGTGGACGACCTGGTGGTTGTGGTGCAGGTGGTTGCACGTAGTTCTGATTTTGAGCAACCTCATCCTCGTAATCTCCCACATAATCATCCTCCTCCGCATCAGCAACAGGAGCCACAGAAGTATCAACAGCAACACCAACAGTTTGGCCAAACGCAAGAGGAACACGGCTCGCTCGGCGGAGATCTGTTTCGCGACGTGGAGGTAGTCGTTGTTGTTGTTGCTGGAGAGGTGCGTTAGGTGCAGCGGGTGGTGGTGGTGGAAGACGCGCGAGCAATTCATTAAACTTGTTATCAAGCTTTGTTTCGAACGTCTTCTCCATGCCATCTATCTTCTCCATGGCCTCTTCAAATCTGTTTAGCACATCTTGCACCTGTCCACTCATCATTTGCTGAAATTTATCATGCAAATCCTTATTCGTCATGTTCTCCCAGTCAGTCTCGTCGGCTTGTGATCCTGGCATGGTTAGCAGCAATAGAAACACACAAGAATATGATCCTACAGACTACTAACAAGAGGTGGTGGTGGGTGTCACAAATCCGTCAAGCAAATCTCAAATTCTTACCAGTTCTTACCCAGCAGCAGGCGGTGATCGGCAACCGTTGTAGTCAAAAACTCTCAAAGCTTGGATAGAGCGATTACCAGGGAGAGTCAAATGCACGACGTAGATGTATGTGGAGCTGGGAAGGCTTATAATATGGTAGCAAAAAGGGTCAGCAATAATCAATTCAGAGATGCAAAGTTGAATAAACGCTCAATGACGGTACTGTGCTGGTCCTAGGCTAGACTGTGCTAGAGACGCGAGCCTAGAACACCAACAAAATCACGGCGCGGCACGTAAACAAGGGAAAAGCACACTCTGGATTTTTTTTTCACTCTCTTTTTTTTGCGCTGTTTTTTTTGCGCTGCTTTTTTTTTGCAAAAAATCACTATAATGGCGAGTGTCTCAAAACTCTTCCTAGGTCAAACTGACAGGATGGGCACGACATTTTTTCGACCAATTTTTTTTTTCCGACTGCCCGGACCCAAAAACTAGAAACGGGTCAAAAAAAACTTCCTATAATGGCACCTGTCTCAAAACACTCAGAAACACCTAAAAATAGGATAGCCAGAAATTTTTTCGAAAAATGCGTTTTCGAAAAATTTTGGGCCTAAACGGAGGGTGGTTTCCGGACTCTTTTTTTTTCCGAAACCTACTCCGGCAAGGAAACACGAATCGGAATCTAGATGGATCTCGAAAACAAACCTAATATGACAAGAACTCGGATTGGTGGTGGATATATGGTAGTAGATGGCAGCGGTGGTGGTATATGACAGCGGTGGTGGTACATGGATACGGATTCGATGCGATGGCGGATAAGCGGCGGTGGTAGATGGCAGGGGCGATGATGATGGTGCGGCGGCGGCGTAACAACTTATGACCAGAACTCGAAACTCTAAAAGACTAGACTCTAAGACCAGCAACTAGACACGACGATGCAACCGCAAATTCAACAAAGCAAAACCCTAAAAAGATTATGCAAAGGCTCAGATTGGTTCGGATATGATGAACTAACCCTAATTTTTTTGTGGCTTTTTCGTGGACTGTAGGTATGAAGAACAGACTCGATCTAAACTACGAAAAACTGTAAAATCTCACCGAGCAACCTGGAAATCTGATACCACTTGATAGAGGCAAAGGTGTCCCGTCTTTCGATGAGATGATGGATATCGCTTTGGTGGCAGTCGACTTTGACGATCCGACTACGAACGTGCGAGGACGTCGCGCCTTAGCAATCGCTAAACCAACTCCAAGAGGTTATTGACCACACCGGAGCACGATCAACCTGACCACGAGGGTCTGTTTCCTGCGAGCAAACGAAGAACAAGCAAGAAACTGAGATTGCAATCTGGATATTGCGAATATAAGATGAAAGCTTTATTGATCAAGGTGGGGTTCTGTGACACCTTTGTCTGGTCGTTGAACACAAACGAAGTACGCGAAGTTGCAGCTATGGCGAACTTTTAATCTAAACAAAACCCAAAGTCTAAACGATGCCCTAAGGGCTGGATATATGGAGGAAGAGGGGGGAATTTCGTGACCCTTGGTGGAGGGGTCCGAAATCAACCCTATCTCTTGTTTCCCCACACATACGGACTCTAAAAATAGCATATACTTATGTATTTCGAAATTACATGGGCCTGGCCCAATAATAAGGTGACGCAGCACCTATAATAGCCTCGGGACGAAATTTATGAAGTGGCATCTTGTATATTTCGTCCAAGACTTCATGCACCCATTATGTTGGCTTCAAAGTCCTGAAATCATCACTTGTAACTCCGTTCTTGTTCCCCTTGCGCATGCCATCATCTCCATGCTTGTTCTTAATCCAATGTTCATCCTTCTCCAAGCTAGGCCCTTCATTTGTAAGCAAAACAAATGTATCCAATTTAGGCAGCATCATATTCTCATGAACATTAGAATCATTACCAAGAAACGAAAGTACCTGGTAATTTAGTTGGCGTGCGCGAGCTCTAGTAATTGGTCTAGTATGTATAGCAGCAGGGGCTGTGGGTGTAACAATGGTATTGATGTCCTCATCAGGGGGTGTCCTATTTATAGTCTTAGTGCAAATGGAAGTCAAAACGAAGGGGTACAAGGGCTCCAGCCCGCAGGTTCGGTCACTCAGGAGTCGAACATCCGGAAGGCGTCGGACGTCCGGAGGCTCGAGACGGTCCGGTCGTCCGGGCGCGCTCGGACGTCCGTTGTTTCAGCTCTGGTGTAGGCGCGTCGGTCGTCCGTAGATGGTCGGACGTCCGGAGCTTCTGGAGGGGCCGGACGTCCGGAGGCTGTCGGTCTTCCGTAGGTTTGGCTCGGGTGTTGGTCGTCCGGTCGTCCGGAGCGTCTCGGACATCCGTAGATTCGGTTCGGGTGGCCTGGTACCGGACGTCCGGAGGGTCCGGTCGTCCGTGTCCTGGGACTCGTCGGACGTCCGGACAGGGTCGGACGTCCCATGCCTGTAGCTTCTGCTGCAGCTCTTCTTCTTGTCCATCATGCTTGGGGTCCTCGCCGTCTTGGCTCTTGCAAGTAGTTGATCCTTGGCTCACCTCCATGTACCTGATTACACATAGAGTCTCCGAATGAGGTAGTAGCCATGTCTCGTGAGTAGGAAGAGGGAGTTCGGAGAGGAGCGAGTTCACCTTATCTTCGATAGGCTTAGCTCGGGCTCTTGTCATGGGTCCAAGTGGTGTTGAGGGAGATGTAGGCACGTCCATGGGGATGAGCGAGGCATGCTCCGCATCATCTCCCCCCCTCCATTGGGAGAGATCCGACCTCGGATCAAAAGGTGCATCTCCATGGAAAGGTGCGAGGTCCTTGACATTGAAGATGTCACTCACTTTGTTCTTGCCTCTCGGTAGGTCGATCTTGTAGGTGTTGTCGTTGTAGCGTGCTAGAACCTTGAAAGGTCCATCGGCGCGGGGTAGGAGCTTGGACTTGCGTTCGTTGGGGAAGCGGTCCTTGCGAAGATGTAGCCACACTAGATCACCAATGTTGAATACCATGGGTTGCTTGTTGATGTTGAGCTTGGTCGCTAGTCGTTGTACTTGGCGCTCGATGGTGTGCCTTGTATCTTCATGCATCTTCTTGATGTAGCTTGCACGAGCACCGGCGTCGAGGTTGGTTCGCTCTTGTAGAGGAAGAGGAAGAATGTCCAATGGGGACAAAGGATTGAAGCCGTAGACGACCTCAAAGGGGGACTTGCCGGTCGTGGAATGTCTTGCACGGTTGTAGGCGTACTCGGCGATGGGTAGACATGCCTCCCACTCCTTGATGTTCTTCTTGATCAACACACGAAGTAGAGTGGAGAGTGTATGGTTCGTCACCTCCGTTTGGCCGTCAGTTTGAGGATGGTATGCCGAAGAGAACAATAGCTTGATTCCGAGCTTGGCACATAGGGTCTTCCAAAAGTAACTCAAGAACTTGACGTCGCGGTCCGAGACAATCGTCTTTGGTACTCCATGAAGTCGCAAGATTTCCCTACAAAAGAGATTGGCAATATGTGAAGCATCGTCTATCTTGTTGCAAGGAATGAAATGTGCCATCTTAGAAAATCGGTCCACAACAACAAAGACGGAATCCTTGCCATTTTCAGTCCTAGGCAAACCAAGTACAAAATCCATGCTAATGTCTTCCCAAGGTTGATAAGGAATGGGAAGGGGCATGTAAAGACCATGGGATTGAGCTTTTGACTTAGCTTTGGGACATGTAGAGCAACGGTTGGTGAAGCGTGAGACATCACAAAACATCTTGGGCCAAAAGTAGTTCTTGGAGAGCGTGGCGAAAGTCTTGTCCCGTCCAAAGTGTCCCATAAGTCCACCTCCATGAGCCTCTTGCAAAAGTAGCAAACGAAGAGAAGACTCGGGAATGCAAAGTTTGTTAGCTCTCATAAGATAATCATCCTTTATGTAATATTGTTCCCAAGATGTGTGTGTCAAACACTTAGCATAAGGAATAGCAAAAGAAGGATCATGCTCATACAAGTCTTTTATATGCTCAAAACCAATAACATTTAACTCAAGTTTAGTGACAAGCGTGCATATGCGCAAAAGTGCATCTGCAACTACATTTTCCTTACCCTTAATGTACTTGATCACATAAGGTAAAGATTCAATGAATTCACTCCATTTGGCATGACGCTTGTTCAATTTAGTTTGGCCTTTTAAGTACTTAAGCGTTTCATGATCGGTATGAATGACAAATTCATGAGGTCTAAGGTAATGTTCCCAAACATGTAGCACACGTACTAAGGCATACAATTCTTTGTCATAGATGGGATAATTGAGTTGAGCACCGGAGAGTTTTTCACTAAAATAAGCAATGGCTCGTTTTTCTTGCATTAAAACTCCGCCAATTCCGGTACCACTTGCATCACAATGAACCTCAAAAGTTTTGTCAAAGTTGGGCAAAGCAAGAATCGGAGCATGAGTAAGTAAAGACTTGAGCTCATCAAAAGCGGTGGATTGAAAAGATCCCCAAACAAAAGGAGCATTCTTCTTACTCAAATCATGTAAAGGAGCGGCAATTGTGGTAAAGTTTTTCACAAAGCGGCGGTAAAATCCTGCAAGGCCAAGAAAACTTCTCACTTGTTGCAAATTGGTTGGTTGAGGCCAAGTTTTAATCGCTTGAATCTTAGTTTCATCAACATGGACACCCTTGGAAGAGACAACAAAACCCAAGAAAACCACTTTGTCAACGCCAAAAGTGCATTTTTTCAAGTTCGCATAAAGGCTTTCCTTTCGGAGGGTTTGCAACACAGATTTAACATGATTAATGTGCTCTTTCATGGTTTTGCTAAACACAAGGATATCATCAAAGTAAACCACAACGAAGACTCCAATGTAAGGTCTAAGCACATGATGCATAAGACGCACGAAAGTTCCGGGTGCTTCCGACAAACCCATAGGCATCACTAACCACTCATATAAGCCAAATTTTGTTTTGAAAGCGGTTTTCCATTCATCACCTTCTTGAATGCGGATTTGATAATAGCCACTTTTAAGATCAATTTTGGAGAAAAAGTTGGCTCCGCTAAGTTCATCAAGCATATCATCTAAGCGAGGAATGGGGTGCCTATAACGAACGGTAATGGCGTTTATGGGTCTACAATCGGAACACAAGCGGAAACTTCCATCGGGTTTAGGCACAAGTATAACGGGAATGACACATGGGCTCAAGCTTTCACGTACATGACCGTTGTCGATGAGTTGTTGTACTTGCCATTGAATCTCCTTGGTTTCTTCGGGATTGACACGGTATGGAGCTTTGTTTGGAAGTGGCGCTCCAGGGATGAGGTCGATTCGATGCTTAATGCCTCGTAGTGGAGGTAGACCAGGAGGTAGCTCATCGGGGAAAACATCTTTGAATTCCTGCAAAAGAGGTTGAAACACTAAAGGTAGCTCGTGAGAGGTGTTAGTTGTTGGCTCTCCATCTTTGCATGCAAGGACGAAGTGCATCACGCTCGATGGGTTCTCACATACTTCTCTTATCTCACTTTTGGTGGCAAATAAGATGAGGTTTTTCTCTCTAGGCGAAGAGGCGCTCAAGTTTGGCTTGTGGCTCTCACTCACTTTTGGGTGTGTCACTTTTTCACTCGTCTTTCCATGATTGGTTGCTTGCTTGTCGGCTATCACTTGACTAGGAGACATAGGTCATAGCACATATTCCTTCCCTTTCATTTTGAAGCTATAATGATTGGTGCGCCCATTGTGGATGACACCACGGTCGAATTGCCATGGTCGACCAAGAAGTAGGTGGCAAACGGTCATTGGGACTACATCACACTCCAAAGTGTCTTCATAAGCACCAATTTTGAAGGATACTTGGACCATATGCTCGACTCGTATAGTGCCGGAGTCACTTAGCCATTGAACCTTGTAGGGGTACGGGTGCTTCCTCTTGACCAATTGAAGCTTGGAACATAATTCTTCACTTGCCAAGTTGTGACAACTACCTCCATCGATAATGACCTTGACGGACCTTCCATTGATGCCAGCCTTAGTGTGGAAGATGTGGCATCGTTGGTCTTCTTCTTGTTGATGTTGAAGTGTCAAGACTTTGGAGACAACGAGAGCGGGGCTCGAATCCTCATCACAAAAGACTTGATCATCTTCATCCTCGTTCACGCGCCGGTGCATGGCCACTTGCTCAAGGGCTTCCATCTCCTCTTCACTCATTGAGTCATATGTGTCGTCATCGTTGAGGATCATGGTGCGCTTGTTCGTGCATTAGTAGGACTTGTGGCCTCGGCCGCCGTAAGTGAAACACTTGAAGGAGCTTGTTTTGACGGTCTCATCGGTTGGACTAGATGATGAAGCACGCGGCTTGAAGTTGCTTGTCGTAGGAGGAAGACAACTTGAACTTGCCAAAGTTTTCTTGTAACTTGACTTGTCGTCGTTACTTTGAGGAGGTTTGGTTGATGTAGATGTTGGAGGAGTCGTTGAAGCTTGGGTGTTGGAGAAGTCGTAAGTCTTGGATGAGTACTTGGCGTACTTGAAGTCATCTTGCAGTTGACGTTCCGCCTTGGTTGCTTGATGTACGAGCTCAATGAGGTTGGAATAGGGTTGGAAGTCGGCAATCTTTCTTGATGGGATGATTGAGTCCATTCAAGAAACGTGCCATTGTTTGCTCATCATCTTCCGTGACATTGGCTCGAATCATGGCTATCTCCATTTCCTTGTAGTATTCTTCAACACTCTTTGTTCCTTGCTTGAGGAGTTGTAGCTTCTTAAAGAGATCGCGGTTGTAGTACGTTGGTACAAAGCGTGCCCACATGACATCCTTCATTTGAGCCCAAGTGGTGATTGGTGGTTCACCTCTTGCTTGACGGCGTTCAAGTACTTGTTCCCACCATATGAGCACATAATCTTGGAACTCAAGTGATGCCATAGCGATCTTCTTCTCTTCCTCATAGTTGTGCAAGCGGAAAATTTTGTCGACCTTCAATGCCCATGAGAGGTACTCTTCCGGATCATTGCTTCCATTGAACTTGGGCATTGTGAACTTGAGCTTGCCATAGCGTTGCTCTTCATTGTGTTGTTGGCGATGGTGATGATGACGTCCTTGACGTGGAGGATAATTATCCTCATGTTGCTCTTGGCGCGGATGAAGTCCATGATCAACTTGCTCTTGTTGAACTTGAGGTTGAGCTTGACGAGCTTGAGGAGCTTGACGTTGCACACGCGGTTGGTAGTTTCTCTCTTGGATTTCTTCTCGAAGGGCTTCCTCTTGATTGTGCCGTTCGCGATTGCGGTTGGCGATGACTCGACTTGATTCTTGAAGGGCACATTGCGCCTCAAGAGCTTGCGCTTCTCGTTGTTGTTGTTGAAGACATTGAGCCTCGGTGTCTTGTTCCTCTTGGTGTAGACACGCTCGTTCTTCCCCTTGGCGCCGTAGTCGTTGCCATTCTTGAGCTTGAGCAAAAGCGACTTGGTTTGATTAAGGACGAGGGATTTGCTCATCGAGTTGTTCTTGTGAATGCTTGTCATGTAGTGGGTTCCGAGATGCATGCTGGTCTTGACGCGCGGCTCGTCGAAGAATGGTCGATGACGGTGTACTTGTGTCGGAGAAGGTGTCGTTAGAGTGTCGACTTGAGCTGCTCCGTCTTGAGGATGAAGAAGTGGAGGGACGCCGGTTCCTCATCAAGGCGCGGATCTCGTCCATTCTTGCATCATTCTCTTGCTTGTGAGAGTCGAACTTGGTGTCGAGGTAGTCTCTTGTACGTTGCTCGAAGAGTCTCAAGTCGGTGGCGAGGTTGTCGATGCGGTTGCTCATAGCTTGTTGCTCTTGGTGTAACGCCCTTTGAGCACCAAAGAGGTGGCTCTTTGTGATGAATGATGACATGTCGTCACCGTTCTCGATGAGAGGTGGAGTGGTAGAGGAACTTGGCCTATCCATCGTACCAAGCAAACTGTAAGTGGTAGAAGGAAAAGAACGTGTACCGAATGTACCTTGACCGAAGTTGAAGATGGATCAAGTCCACTCAAATGCGGGCAATGAAATAGCACTGTTGGTATCAATTCTTGTCGGTTCTCACACCTACACACGTAAAAGCTTATGGTGGAGCTTGGTTAGGATGGTGGCACAAAATTTGATGCAATAGTAAGTGAGCTTCAATAATGTTGGAAAAGATTCACAAAGTTGCAAATGCAACAAGTAGACCAAGCAAGTATGGGTACACGGAAACACACACACAAATAGATAAATGGGATTGTGCAATCCAAAATTGAGCCAAAATGTGGAAACCACGAAATGCTCTTGTTGCAAAATAGGCAGATACGCAAACTTGTGCACAACCTACTAGGCAAAAATGCAACGATCTCTATCCCAAGTATGCTATATGTATGATATTTCGGTGCTATGATCCAAGATGATCGGATATGACAATCTTAATGTTGTATGATGCTATGGTTTTTGCTCATAAGCTCTTTGCTTCTCTTTCCTCTTTGCTTAAAAGCTTGGTTGGCTCTTTTACTTTTGAGCTCTTTTCTCATGCAAAACTCATGAACCAAGGTAGCAATTGTGTATGCGATGACAACTTTGTGACATACAAGTTGATCTCAAGATATGCACCACTATTGTATGGTATGTATGCTATGGAGTATGATCACTAATGTGCACAAGTCACGTTGCCTGCAATACTCAACGGCTAGTCTTGATGGGTAAGCTACGCAAAATGAGGCAATGTGGGTTATCAACGCAATTGCAAGTTATGACCAAGATGTCGTCGAAGTTATCGTCCTTGCGATGATGAGACCCTTGCGAAGATGAGCCGTGGTGGTGATGACGTCAACCGTACCTAGATAGCCAAAACACAAAAGGATATGGGATCCACAACTCAAAATCTCAAAGACCAAATTGTGTCAAAATCGTCATAGGAGGTATCGGGGAAGATGGTGGTGTATGTGGGTTTGGAAGAGGTGGTGTAATGTGGGGTTGAGGTGGTGGCGAACTGACAAAGTTCAGTTTCGTCAGGTTTTTACGGATGTCCGGGCTTTTACGGTCGTCCGGACTTCCTCGGACGTCTGACCTTTTCCGGTTGTCCGGAGCCTGGGCGAAAATCGGGCTCGGGAAGAAGAACTGCGAGATTTCCGGGGAAGAAGAAGATGGTGAGGTCGAAATCGAGTGATTTGGTGGATGGAAAAGGGTGGGGAGGGTGGGGAAAGCTAGATCCACACGCAGCAACACAAATCCATGGACCAAATCTAACAAAATCTCAACTCACAAACAAATCACAAAAAAAAATTGGGGCTATTTTTTTGGTGGGGAATTTTCGGAATTAGGATGAAAACAACAAAATCAAGCTAGAAAACACGGGGTAGGGGCTCCAAAAACGTGATCAACGTGGCTCATGATACCATGATGATGTAGGGTGGAACCCTAGGTGGATGATCTTTCACGTTTGGAGGGATCCTACTGGGAATCACGATGAACACACGGAAGCACAAAGGGGAAACACGGGGAAAACAAGAGGGAGAATCACTAAACCGGCATAGAATCAATCACATGAGTGCTAGATCACCGATAACATAGAGTGACATAAGATCCACAATAAACCAAGGTAAGGATACAAAGGAACAGTTCTTCTCCGTACGGAGGTCTTGAATCCACAAGGGGATCTTCCCACGAGGGGGTCTTGAATCCGCTTAGGGGATCTTCTCCGAAGAGGTCTTGAGCTCCGAGGAGAAGTAGCCAAGTGGATGAGCAAGGCTCTCACACAAAATATGAGCTAAACCTATGCTACCCATACCAGGAGGTGGGGGCGTCCTATTTATACTCTTAGTGCAAATGGAAGTCAAAACGAAGGGGTACAAGGGCTCCAGCCCGCAGGTTCGGTCACTGAGGAGTCGGACGTCCGGAAGGCGTCGGACGTCCGGAGGCTCGGGACGGTCCGGTCATCCGGGCACGCTCGGACGTCCGTCGTTTCAGCTCTGGTGTAGGCGTGTCGGTCGTCCGTAGATGGTCGGACGTCCGGAGCTTCTGGAGGGGCCGGACGTCCGGAGGCTGTCGGTCTTCCGTAGTTTTGGCTCGGGTGTTGGTCGTCCGGTCGTCCGGAGCGTCTCGGACATCCGTAGATTCAGTTCAGGTGGCCTGGTACCGGACGTCTGGAGGGTCCGGTCGTCCGTGTCTTGGGACTCGTCGGACGTCCGAACAGGGTCGGACGTCCGATGCCTGTAGCTTCTGCTGCAGCTCTTCTTCTTGTCCATCATGCTTGGGGTCCTCGCCGTCTTGGCTCTTGCAAGTAGTTGATCCTTGGCTCACCTCCATGTACCTGATTACACATAGAGTCTCCGAATGAGGTAGTAGCCATGTCTCGTTAGTAGGAAGAGGGAGTTCAGAGAGGAGCGAGTTCACCTTATCTTCGATAGCCTTAGCTCGGGCTCTTGTCATGGGTCCAAGTGGTGTTGAGGGAGATGTAGGCACGTCCATGGGGATGAGCGAGGGATGCTCCACATCGAGTAGAGGTCGCACGTATCACTTGCCAAACACACTCTTGACATGGTGATGACCGTAGGATGCTCCGCATCACTTTGGGTACCAAGCTAGAGTTCAGTACAGCCTTTCATCCGCAGACAGATGGACAGACCGAGAGAGTCAATCAGATTTTGGAGGATATGCTGTGAGCTCGTGCGCTAGATTACGGATCTAGTTGGGACGACAATTTGCCATATGCAAAGTTCTCTTACAACAACAGTTATCAATCCAGTTGGAAGATGGCCCCTTTCGAAGCCTTATATGGAAGGAGGTGCAGAATCCCGTTGTCGTGGGACGAAGTTGGAGACCGCCAGTTGTTTGGATCAGATTTGATTAAGGAGTCTGAACGGAAAGTGAAGTTGATTCGCGATAGGCTCAAGGTAGCCCAGTCCAGGCAGAAGAGCTATGCAGATTCAAAACGTAAGGAGATAGTTTACGAAGTCGAAGATAGAGTCTATCTTCGTGTATCCCCACTTCGAGGAGTTGAGCGTCTTGGAGTCAAGGGAAAGTTAGCAGCACGTTTTGTGGGACCATACAAAGTTTTGGAGCGTATGGGAGAAGTTGCCTACAAGTTGGAATTGCCTGAGGGATTATCAGGAGTTCAAGACGTGTTCCACGTTTCTCAGTTGAAGAAGTGCCACACAGAGATGGCTGATATACCAATGAGAGATACAGTGCCGCTAGAGGCGATTCAGTTGGACAGTGATTTGAACTATGAGGAGAAACCAATCAAGATTCTTGAGTATGCCAGCCGAGTCACCTGCAGCAAGGTTATCAAGTTTTGCAAGGTTCAGTGGAGCCACCACACCGAGGATGAAGCCACTTGGGAGCGAGAGGAAGATCTGCTGAAGGACCACCCTCACCTATTTTCTAGCCAACCCGAATCTCGAGGGCGAGATTCATCTTAAGGGGGGTAGGTTTGTAACATCCCAAATTTTCAATTTGGAATGTTATACAAATAGATCATTATTGCATATCATATTTAATGCATTTTGCCTTGATGCTAGAAATTCTACGCAACTCAAGGACCCACGGAGAGAGTTGGGGATTTCGATATTTTCATATTTGACTTTTCTCAAATTTTGAAAATAGGATCATTTGATTTTATTTATTTTATCTTCCATTATTTCAAATTATAAATTATGAGAGAGGGAATAAAAAGACTTTCCCAAAATAAAGAAATATTGAGGATTTAATAAAAAATCAAATAAGATTTATTTTGGATTTAGGAAAAATGCGTGTTCATCAAAATTGCATTTAGGCCCCAAATAAATGTTCATCTAAACCGGCTTTATTTTAGAAGCCGGGGAAATTTTATTTCAGATTTTTTGGAATCCATTTAGTATTTCTTTCGTTTGTTTTTCTGTGCGATAATTAATTAAAAAAATCCGAACCGACTATGGGCCGGGTTCGGCCAGGACTCTCCTGGCCGGGGCCTTTATAAGCCGCCCCGGGCCGCCCCGCCAGCCCACCCGAGCCGCCCCGCCGCCCCAAAACCCTAACCCTAGCCCCCCCCGCCGTCGCCGCCACCACCGCCGGACCCTGCCGACGCCGCCGCCGACCCGCACCCCGAGGTTGACCTCGCCGCTGCCGTTTTTTTAGAAAAATCGTTCGGTTTTTCCGTTGGTTTTTCGTCGTTTTTTTTAATTTCTAAACGAGAGTTGTTTGAGTAGATTAATCAGAAAGAGGGTTTCGAAACGAAACTCTAGGCGCCTGAATCGCCTGATTCCGATAAACGAGCGAAAAGTTATACTAAAACGAAAATTGGATCAGAAATCGCGATCAGAAAAATCGCGGAATAAATCCGAGAAAAAGAAAAACGACGAACAGATTAACGAACGAACGTTCGTTATCTGGATCTAAACTATGAACGCGTTCGTTAAAACAAACGAACGAGTGAACGCTCGCTAATTAACCTAAACCGAAAAAAAACAATCTAATAAATAAATAAAAAACGAATCTAAAAAAAACTGACAAAAAACCGACGGAAAAACCGAACGGTTTTTTCGAAAAAAACGGCAGCGGCCAGGTCAACCTCTGGGTGCG
>NW_021306131.1:54628-125578 GCF_002162155.2 Triticum dicoccoides
GCGGCGGCGGCGGCTCCGGCGAGGGCAGCAGCAGCGGCGGCGGGGTCCGGCGGCGGCGGCGGCGGCGGTAGCAGTGAGCGGCGCTAGGGTTAGGGTTCGGGGCGGCGGGGTGGCTTGGGTGGGCTGGCGGGGCGGCCCGGGGCTGGGACGGCTCGGGCCTCGGGCTTTAAAGGACGGCCGGGTCGGAGTCCCGGACGAACACGGCCCGGTAGGTCGGTTCGCTTTTTTTAAAAAAACATTACGCGCAAAAAACAATTAAAAGAAATACTAAACGGACTCCAAAAATCCCGAAATAAAGTTTCCCCGGCTTCTAAAATCAAGCCGGTTTAGATGAACATTTATTTGGGGCCGAGATGCAATTTTAAAAAACACACATTCTTCCTAAATTCAAATGAAATAGCAATAAAATCCAAAATAAAATCTTATTTGATTTTTTTAATAAATCCTCAATATTTCTTTATTTTGGGCAAGTCATTTGATTCCCTCTCTCATAATTTATAATTTGAAATAATTGAAGATAAAATAAATAAAATCAAACGATCCTATTTCCAAAATTTGAGAAAACTCAAATATGAAAATACCGAAATCCCCAACTCTCTCCGTGGGTCCTTGAGTTGCGTAGAATTTCTAGGATCAAGGCAAAATGCATTAAATATGATATGCAATAATGATCTATTTGTATAACATTCCAAATTGAAATTTTGGGATGTTACAAACCTACCCCCCTTAAGATGAATCTCGCCCTCGAGATTCGGGTTGGCTAGAAAATAGGTGAGGGCGGTCCTTTAGCAAATCTTCCTCTCGCTCCCAGGTGGCTTCATCCTCGGTGTGGTGGCTCCACTGAACTTTGCAAAACTTGATAACCTTGCTGCGGGTGACTCGACTGGCATACTCAAGAGTCTTGACTGGTTTCTCCTCATAGGTCAAATCACTGTCCAACTGAATCGCCTCTAGCGGCACTGCATCTCTCAGCGGTATATCAGCCATCTCTGCGTGGCACTTCTTCAACTGAGAAACGTGGAACATGTCTTGAACTCCTGATAATCCCTCAGGCAATTCCAACTTGTAGGCAACTTCTCCCATACGCTCAAAAACTTTGTATGGTCCCACAAAACGTGGTGCTAACTTTCCCTTGACTCCAAAACGCTTAACTCCTCGAAGTGGGGATACACGAAGATAGACTCTATCTCCGACTTCGTAAACTGTCTCCTTGCATTTTGAATCTGCGTAGCTCTTCTGCCTGGACTGGGCTACCTTGAGCCTATCGCGAATCAAATTCACTTTCCGTTTGATAGAGGCAAAGGTGTCCTGTCTTTCAATGAGATGATGGATATCGCTTTGGTGGAAGTCGACTTTGACGATCCGACTACGAACGTGCGAGGACGTCGCGCCTTAGCAATCGCTAAACCAACTCCGAGAGGTTATTGACCACGCCGGAGCACGATCAACCTGACCACGAGGGTCTGTTTCCTGCGAGCAAACAAAGAACAAGCAAGAAACTAAGATTGCAATCTGGATATTGCGAATATAAGATGAAAGCTTTATTGATCAAGGTGGGGTTCTGTGACGCCTTTGTCTGGTCGTTAAACACAAACGAAGTACGCGAAGTTGCAGCTATGGCGAACTTTTAATCTAAACAAAACCCAAAGTCTAAAAGGTGCCCTAAGGGCTGTATATATGGAGGAAGAGAGGGGGAATTTCGTGGCCCTTGGTGGAGGGGTCCGAAATCAACCCTATCTCTTGTTTACCCACACATACGGACTCTAAAAATAGCCTATACTTATGCATTTCGAAATTACATGGGCCTGGCCCAATAAAAAGGTGACGCAGCACCTATAATAGCCTCGGGACGAAATTTATGAAGTGGCATCTTGTATATTTCGTCCAAGGCTTCATGCACCCATTATGGTGGCTTCAAAGTCCTGAAATCATCACTTGTAACTCCGTTCTTGTTCCCCTTGCGCATGGCATCATCTCCATGCTTGTTCTTGCTCCAATGTTCATCCTTTTCCAAGCTAGGCCCTTCATTTGTAAGCAAAACAAATGTATCCAATTTAGGCAGCATCATATTCTCATGAACATTAGAATCATTACCAAGAAACGAAAGTACCTGATAATTTAATTGGCGTGCGCGAGCTCTAGTAATTGGTCCCGTATATGTAGCAGTAGGGGTTGTGGGTGTAATAATAGTATTGATGTCCTCATCATCCTCCCCTTCTTGAAATGAAGTCGTCCTCGACGGAAACTCATCTTCCTCACCCAAATAAGGCTTCAAATCTGCAATGTTAAAAGTGGGACTAACCCCAAAATCTGCAGGCAGCTCAAGTTTATATGCATTATCATTTATTTTCTCTAACACCTTAAAGGGACCATCAGCACGTGGCATTAGCTTTGATTTGCGCAAATCAGGAAATCTATCCTTACGCAAATGTAACCAAACAAGATCTCCAAGTGCAAACACAACATGTTTTCTACCCTTATCTCCAGCAAGTTTATATTTAGCATTCATACGCTCAATGTTTTCCTTAGTTAACTCATGCATTTTTAAAATCAATTCAACACGTTGTTTAGCATCAAAATTAACCTTCTCCGAAGATGGAAGAGGCAACAAATCAATAGGTGCACGAGGTAGGAAACCATACACAACTTCAAAATGATGAGGACATCAATACCATTGTTACACCCACAGGCCCTGCTGCTATACATACTGGACCAATTACTAGAGCTCGCGCACGCCAACTAAATTACCAGGTACTTTCGTTTCTTGGTAATGATTCTAATGTTCATGAGAATATGATGCTGCCTAAATTGGATACATTTGTTTTGCTTACAAATGAAGGGCCTAGCTTGGAGAAGGATGAACATTGGAGCAAGAACAAGCATGGAGATGATGGCATGCGCAAGGGGAACAAGAACGGAGTTACAAGTGATGATTTCAGGACTTTGAAGCCACCATAATGGGTGCAGGAAACCTTGGACGAAATATACAAGATGCCACTTCATAAATTTCGTCCCGAGGCTATTTTAGGTGCTGCGTCACCTTATTATTGGGCCAGGCCCATGTAATTTCGAAATACATAAGTATAGGCTATTTTTAGAGTCCGTATGTGTGGGGAAACAAGAGATAGGGTTGATTTCGGACCCCTCCACCAAGGGCCACGAAGTTCCCCCCTCTTCCTCCATATATACAGCCCTTAGGGCATCGTTTAGACTTTGGGTTTTGTTTAGATTAAAAGTTCGCCATAGCTGCAACTTCGCGTACTTCGTTTGTGTTCAACGACCAGACAAAGGCGTCACAGAACCCCACCTTGATCAATAAAGCTTTCATCTTATATTCGCAATATCCAGATTGCAATCTTAGTTTCTTGCTTGTTCTTCGTTTGCTCGCAGGAAACAGACCCTCGTGGTCAGGTTGATCGTGCTCCGGCGTGGTCAATAACCTCTCGGAGTTGGTTTAGCGATTGCTAAGGCGCGACGTCCTCGCACGTTCGTAGTCGGATCGTCAAAGTCGACTTCCACCAAAGCGAAATCCACCATCTCATCGAAAGACGGGACACCTTTGCCTCTATCAAATATTTTGAAGTCAAGTTGTGAAAGCATAGTATAGCGACGAGACAATGCATCAGCAATAACATTTTCTTTTCCCTTCTTGTGTTTAATGACATAAGGGAAAGTCTCAATGAATTCAACCCATTTAGCATGTCTACGATTCAGTTTAGCTTGACTTTTAATATGTTTCAAAGATTCATGATCAGAATGTATAACAAATTCTTTGGGCCATAAATAATGTTGCCATGTTTCTAAAGTCCGAACAAGAGCATATAATTCTTTATCATAAGTAGAATAATTCAGACTAGGCCCACTCAATTTTTCAGAAAAGTATGCAACAGGTTTGCCATCTTGTAATAACACACCTCCTAATCCAATTCCACTAGCATCACATTCAAGCTCAAAAGTCTTATTAAAATCAGGAAGTTGGAGTAAAGGAGCATGTGTCAACTTATCTTTCAATACCGTGAAGGCTTCTTCCTGTGCGGTACCCCAAAGAAAAAGCACATCTTTCTTTGTAAGCTCATTGAGAGGTGCAGCAATGGTGCTGAAATCTCTCACAAAACGCCTATAGAATCCAGCGAGGCCAAGAAAACTCCTCACTTGTGTGACCGTTTTGGGTTGCGGCCAACTCTCAATAGCTTCAATCTTGGCTTTATCAACTTCAATTCCCTATGGAGTAACAACATAGCCAAGAAAAGATACTCGGTCGGTGCAAAAGGTGCACTTCCCAAGGTTACCAAACAAACGTGCATCACGTAGAGCAATAAAAACAGCACGTAAATGTTCCAAATGTTCTTCCAAAGATCTGCTATAAATCAATATGTCATCAAAGTAAACTACCACAAATCGTCCAATGAAAGCACGTAAAACTTCGTTCATTAGTCTCATGAAAGTACTAGGTGCATTAGTTAACCCTAAAGGCATGACTAACCACTCATATAATCCAAACTTAGTTTTAAATGCTGTTTTCCATTCATCTCCCAATTTCATACGAATTTGATGGTATCCACTACGCAAATCAACTTTGGAGAATATTGTAGAGCCACTCAATTCATCAAGC
Organism: Triticum dicoccoides; assembly: GCF_002162155.2. NCBI lineage: Eukaryota > Viridiplantae > Streptophyta > Magnoliopsida > Poales > Poaceae > Triticum > Triticum dicoccoides. Next base: position 59,241 of record NW_021306131.1, read on the forward strand.
ATATCATCTAGCCTAGGAATAGGATGACGATAACGAATAGTAATATTATTAATGCCTCTACAATCAACACACATACGTGATGTACCATCCTTTTTCGGCACTAGAATAATAGGAACAGCACAAGGACTAAGGGATTCGCGTATATAACCTTTGTCGAGCAGCTCTTGTACTTGACGCATAATCTCCTTCGTCTCCTCTGGATTGGTACGGTATGGTGCACGGTTTGGCAGTGAAGCACCGGGAATTAAGTCAATTTGATGCTCAATCCCTCGAATAGGTGGTAATCCCGGTGGCACGTCTTGTGGAAAGACGTCAGCGAACTCCTGCAAAATGTTAGTGACAGCAGGAGGCAAAGAGGAAGGCACGTCCTCGAATGAAAATAATGCCTCTTTGCACACAAAAGCATAGCAAACAGATTTGCTGAAATCTAGCTCATCAATATCAGATTTGGTGGCAAATAAACATGCACTTTTCAATTTAATTTCAGAAGCAATACTAGATGGTTTATTATTAGGCTTCATTTGTTGCTCAAATTCTTTTGCCACAATCTGATTTTCACTCTTATTCTTCTCCTGTTGTGCTTTATTAGCTCTATTAATATCATCTTTCAAAATGGAATCAGGAGTCATAGGAAGCAAAGTAATATTTTTATCCTTATGAACAAGAGTATAGTGATTGTTTCTACCATGGTGTACAGAATTTTTATCAAATTGCCATGGTCTACCAAGTAATAAGGAACATGCTTGCATAGGTACCACATCACAATCAACATAATCAGCATATGTAGAGATACTAAAATGCACACGAACAGTACGTGTTACCTTAATGATGAGGACATCAATACAATTGTTACACCCACAGCCCCTGCTGCTATACATACTGGACCAATTACTAGAGCTCGTGCACGCCAACTAAATTATCAGGTACTTTCGTTTCTTGGTAATGATTCTAATGTTCATGAGAATATGATGCTGCCTAAATTGGATACATTTGTTTTGCTTACAAATGAAGGGCCTAGCTTGGAGAAGGATGAACATTGGAGCAAGAACAAGCATGGAGATGATGGCATGCGCAAGGGGAACAAGAACGGAGTTACAAGTGATGATTTCAGGACTTTGAAGCCACCATAATGTGTGCATGAAGCCTTGGACGAAATATACAAGATGCCACTTCATAAATTTCGTCCCGAGGCTATTTTAGGTGCTGCGTCACCTTATTATTGGGCCAGGCCCATGTAATTTCGAAATACATAAGTATAGGCTATTTTTAGAGTCCGTATGTGTGGGGAAACAAGAGATAGGGTTGATTTCGGACCCCTCCACCAAGGGCCACGAAATCCACCCCCTCTTCCTCCATATATACAGCCCTTAGGGCATCGTTTAGACCTTGGGTTTTGTTTAGATTAAAAGTTCGCCATAGCTGCAACTTCGCGTACTTCGTTTGTGTTCAACGACCAGACAAAGGCGTCACAGAACCCCACCTTGATCAATAAAGCTTACATCTTATATTCGCAATATCCAGATTGCAATCTCAGTTTCTTGCTTGTTCTTCGTTTGCTCGCAGGAAACAGACCCTCGTGGTCAGGTTGATCGTGCTCCGGCGTGGTCAATAACCTCTCGGAGTTGGTTTAGCGATTGCTAAGGCGCGACGTCCTCGCACGTTCGTAGTCGGATCGTCAAAGTCGACTTCCACCAAAGCGAAATCCACCATCTCATCGAAAGACGGGACACCTTTGCCTCTATCAAGTGGTATCAGATTTCCAGGTTGCTCGGTGAGATTTTACAGTTTTTCATAGTTTAGATCGAGTCTGTTCTTCATACCTATAGTCCACGAAAAAGCCACAAAAAAAAATTAGGGTTAGTTCATCATATCCGAACCAATCTGAGCCTTTGCATAATCTTTTTAGGGTTTTGCTTTGTTGAATTTGCGGTTGCATCGTCGTGTCTAGTTGCTGGTCTTAGAGTCTAGTCTTTTAGAGTTTCGAGTTCTGGTCATAAGTTGTCACGCCGCCGCCGCACCATCATCATCACCCCTGCCATCTACCACCACCGCTTATCCGCCACCGCTTCGAATCCGTATCCATATACCACCACAGCTGTCATATACCACCACCGCTGCCATCTACCACCATATATCCACCACCAATCAGAGTTCTTGTCATATTAGGTTTGTTTTCGAGATCCATCTAGATTCCGATTCGTGTTTCCTTGCCGTAGTAGGTTTCGGAAAAAAAAAAACAGCGCAAAAAAAAAGAGCGAAAAAAAATTCCAGAGTGTGCTTTTCCCTTGTTTACGTGCCGCGCCGTGATTTTGTTAGTGTTCTAGGCTCGCGTCTCTAGCACAGTCTAGCCTAGGACCAGCACAGTACCGTCGTTGAGCGTTTATTCAACTTTGCATCTCTGAATTGATTATTGCTGACCCTTTTTGCTACCATATTATAAGCCTTCCCAGCTCCACATACATCTACGTCGTGCGTTTGACTCTCCCTGGTAATCGCTCTATCCAAGCTTTGAGAGTTTTTGACTACAACGGTTGCCGATCACCGCCTGCTGCTGGGTAAGAACTGGTAAGAATTTGAGATTTGCTTGACGGATTTGTGACACCCACCACCACCACTTGTTCGTAGTCTGTAGGATCATATTCTTGTGTGTTTCTATTGCTACTAACCATGCCAGGATCACAAGCCGACGAGATTGACTGGGAGAATTTATCGAACAAGGAGCTTCATGATAAGTTTCAGCAAATGATGACTGAACAGGTGCAAGATGTGCTGAACAATTTTGAAGAGGCCATGGAGAAGATCACTAGCCTTGAGAAGACATTCGAAACAAAGCTCGATAACAAGTTTAATGAATTGCTCGCGCGTCTTCCACCACCACCACCCGCTGCACCTAACGCACCTCTCCAACAACAACAACAACGACTACCTCCACGTCGCGAAGCAGACCTCTGCCGAGCAAGCCGTGTTCCTCTTGCGTTTGGCCAAACTGTTGGTGCTGCTGTTGATACTTCTGTGGCTCCTGCTGCTGATGCGGAGGAGGATGATTATGTGGGAGATTATGAGGATGAGGTTGATCAAAATCAACACTACGTGCAGCCACCTGTACCGCCACCAGCAGGTCGACCTCAGGTATATATTCGTAATGGTAGGCCTGCACCACCACCTCAGGTACGAGATGATGTCCATATTCCTAAACTGAAATTGAATATTCCACCATTTGAGGGTAGATATGTTCCTGATATATATCTTACTTGGGAGTTAGAAACTGAACAACGATTTACATGTTTACAATATCCTGAGGAGAGACGAGTTGCTGCTGCTGTTTGTGCTTTCACTAGTTTTGCATGTGTATGGTGGTCTGAGCATTGTAGATTATATCCTATTCCAACTACTTGGGCTGCTTTGAAAACTGCTATGCGTACGCGTTGGGTTCCACCATATTATCAACGTGAATTGCTTCAAAAATTGCAGCGTTTAAGACAAGGGAAAAATTCTGTAGAAGAATATTATCAGGAATTACAAACTGGCATGATTAGATGTGGTATTGTTGAGGAGAATGAAGCTATGCTTGCACGTTTTCTGGGTGGATTAAATAGAGAGATTCAGACCATTCTAGACTATAAGGAGTATACTAATATCACTCGTTTATTCCATCTTGCTTGTAAAGCTGAACGTGAAGTGCAGGATCGACAAGCATTGGGGCGAACTAACTTTTCTGCAGGCCGATCTTCATCATGGACACCACGTGCATCCTCTACTTCAACTGCACCAGCACCTCCATCCGGTGCCACCTCCAGCCGTGATACAAGAAAACAGGCACACCCACCATTATCTGCCAAGAGCGCACCTGCGGGGCCTGCACAGCGTTCTTCTTCTTCCATGGCATCAACAAGGCACACAAGTGATATTATTTGTCGTCGTTGTAAGGGAGGAGGTCATTATGCGAGGGAATGCAAATCTCCGCGTGTGATGATTGCTACTGCGGATGGTGGATATGAGTCCGCTAGTGACTATGATGAGGAGACATTAGCTCTTATTACACGTGAAGAACATGGTGGAGATGATTCTGATCATGAGACGCAATACATGGCTCCTGAAGACGCTGACAGGTATGAATGTTTAGTTGCTCAACGTGTTTTGAGTGTGCAGGTCACACAAGCTGAGCAAAATCAGAGGCACAATTTGTTCCATACCAAGGGAGTTGTGAAGGAACGTTCTGTGCGCGTCATAATAGACGGAGGGAGCTGCAACAACTTGGCTAGCATGGAGATGGTGGAGAAGCTTTCTCTCACCACAAGACCACATCCACATCCTTACTACATCCAATGGTTCAACAACAGCGGCAAGGTTAAGGTAACACGTACTGTTCGTGTGCATTTTAGTATCTCTACATATGCTGATTATGTTGATTGTGATGTGGTACCTATGCAAGCATGTTCCTTATTACTTGGTAGATGATAGAGGCAAAGGTGTCCCGTCTTTCGATGAGATGGTGGATTTCGCTTTGGTGGAAGTCGACTTTGACGATCCGACTACGAACGTGTGAGGACGTCGCGCCTTAGCAATCGCTAAACCAACTCCGAGAGGTTATTGATCACGCCGGAGCACGATCAACCTGACCACGAGGGTCTGTTTCCTGCGAGCAAACGAAGAACAAGCAAGAAACTAAGATTGCAATCTGGATATTGCGAATATAAGATGAAAGCTTTATTGATCAAGGTGGGGTTCTGTGACGCCTTTGTCTGGTCGTTGAACACAAACGAAGTACGCGAAGTTGCAGCTATGGCGAACTTTTAATCTAAACAAAACCCAAAGTCTAAACGATGCCCTAAGGGCTGTATATATGGAGGAAGAGGGGGGAAATTTCGTGGCCCTTGGTGGAGGGGTCCGAAATCAACCCTATCTCTTGTTTCCCCACACATACGGACTCTAAAAATAGCCTATACTTATGTATTTCGAAATTACATGGGCCTGGCCCAATAATAAGGTGACGCAGCACCTAAAATAGCCTCGGGACGAAATTTAGGAAGTGGCATCTTGTATATTTCGTCCAAGGCTTCATGCACCCATTATGGTGGCTTCAAAGTCCTGAAATCATCACTTGTAACTCCGTTCTTGTTCCCCTTGCGCATGCCATCATCTCCATGCTTGTTCTTGCTCCAATGTTCATCCTTCTCCAAGCTAGGCCCTTCATTTGTAAGCAAAACAAATGTATCCAATTTAGGCAGCATCATATTCTCATGAACATTAGAATCATTACCAAGAAATACCTGGTAATTTAGTTGGCGTGCACGAGCTCTAGTAATTGGTCCAGTATGTATAGCAGCAGGGGCTGTGGGTGTAACAATTGTATTGATGTCCTCATCATCATGAGACGCAATACATGGCTCCTGAAGACGCTGACAGGTATGAATGTTTAGTTGCTCAACGTGTTTTGAGTGTGCAGGTCACACAAGCTGAGCAAAATCAGAGGCACAATTTGTTCCATACCAAGGGAGTTGTGAAGGAACGTTCTGTGCGTGTCATCATAGACGGAGGGAGCTGCAACAACTTGGCTAGCATGGATATGGTGGAGAAGCTTTCTCTCACCACAAGACCACATCCACATCCTTACTACATCCAATGGTTCAACAACAGCGGCAAGGTTAAGGTAACACGTACTGTTCGTGTGCATTTTAGTATCTCTACATATGCTGATTATGTTGATTGTGATGTGGTACCTATGCAAGCATGTTCCTTATTACTTGGTAGACCATGGCAATTTGATAAAAATTCTGTACACCATGGTAGAAACAATCACTATACTCTTGTTCATAAGGATAAAAATATTACTTTGCTTCCTATGACTCCTGATTCCATTTTGAAAGATGATATTAATAGAGCTAATAAAGCACAACAGGAGAAGAATAAGAGTGAAAATCAGATTGTGGCAAAAGAATTTGAGCAACAAATGAAGCCTAATAATAAACCATCCAGTGTTGCTTCTGAAATTAAATTGAAAAGTGCATGTTTATTTGCCACCAAATCTGATATTGATGAGCTAGATTTCAGCAAATCTGTTTGTTATGCTTTTGTGTGCAAAGAGGCATTATTTTCATTCGAGGACGTGCCTTCCTCTTTGCCTCCTGCTGTCACTAACATTTTGCAGGAGTTCGCTGACGTCTTTCCACAAGACGTGCCACCGGGATTACCTATTCGAGGGATTGAGCATCAAATTGACTTAATTCCCGGTGCTTCACTGCCAAACCGTGCACCATACCGTACCAATCCAGAGGAGACGAAGGAGATTATGCGTCAAGTACAAGAGCTGCTCGACAAAGGTTATATACGCGAATCCCTTAGTCCTTGTGCTGTTCCTATTATTCTAGTGCCGAAAAAGGATGGTACATCACGTATGTGTGTTGATTGTAGAGGCATTAATAATATTACTATTCGTTATCGTCATCCTATTCCTAGGCTAGATGATATGCTTGATGAATTGAGTGGCTCTACAATATTCTCCAAAGTTGATTTGCGTAGTGGATACCATCAAATTCGTATGAAATTGGGAGATGAATGGAAAACAGCATTTAAAACTAAGTTTGGATTATATGAGTGGTTAGTCATGCCTTTAGGGTTAACTAATGCACCTAGTACTTTCATGAGACTAATGAACGAAGTTTTACGTGCTTTCATTGGACGATTTGTGGTAGTTTACTTTGATGACATATTGATTTATAGCAGATCTTTGGAAGAACATTTGGAACATTTACGTGCTGTTTTTATTGCTCTACGTGATGCACGTTTGTTTGGTAACCTTGGGAAGTGCACCTTTTGCACCGACCGAGTATCTTTTCTTGGCTATGTTGTTACTCCATAGGGAATTGAAGTTGATAAAGCCAAGATTGAAGCTATTGAGAGTTGGCCGCAACCCAAAACGGTCACACAAGTGAGGAGTTTTCTTGGCCTCGCTGGATTCTATAGGCGTTTTGTGAGAGATTTCAGCACCATTGCTGCACCTCTCAATGAGCTTACAAAGAAAGATGTGCTTTTTCTTTGGGGTACCGCACAGGAAGAAGCCTTCACGGTATTGAAAGATAAGTTGACACATGCTCCTTTACTCCAACTTCCTGATTTTAATAAGACTTTTGAGCTTGAATGTGATGCTAGTGGAATTGGATTAGGAGGTGTGTTATTACAAGATGGCAAACCTGTTGCATACTTTTCTGAAAAATTGAGTGGGCCTAGTCTGAATTATTCTACTTATGATAAAGAATTATATGCTCTTGTTCGGACTTTAGAAACATGGCAACATTATTTATGGCCCAAAGAATTTGTTATACATTCTGATCATGAATCTTTGAAACATATTAAAAGTCAAGCTAAACTGAATCGTAGACATGCTAAATGGGTTGAATTCATTGAGACTTTCCCTTATGTCATTAAACACAAGAAGGGAAAAGAAAATGTTATTGCTGATGCATTGTCTCGTCGCTATACTATGCTTTCACAACTTGACTTCAAAATATTTGATAGAGGCAAAGGTGTCCCGTCTTTCGATGAGATGGTGGATTTCGCTTTGGTGGAAGTCGACTTTGACGATCCGACTACGAACGTGCGAGGACGTCGCGCCTTAGCAATCGCTAAACCAACTCCGAGAGGTTATTGACCACGCCGGAGCACGATCAACCTGACCACGAGGGTCTGTTTCCTGCGAGCAAACGAAGAACAAGCAAGAAACTAAGATTGCAATCTGGATATTGCGAATATAAGATGAAAGCTTTATTGATCAAGGTGGGGTTCTGTGACGCCTTTGTCTGGTCGTTGAACACAAACGAAGTACGCGAAGTTGCAGCTATGGCGAACTTTTAATCTAAACAAAACCCAAAGTCTAAACGATGCCCTAAGGGCTGTATATATGGAGGAAGAGGGGGGAATTTCGAGGCCCTTGGTGGAGGGGTCCGAAATCAACCCTATCTCTTGTTTCCCCACACATACGGACTCTAAAAATAGCCTATACTTATGTATTTCGAAATTACATGGGCCTGGCCCAATAATAAGGTGACGCAGCACCTAAAATAGCCTCGGGACGAAATTTATGAAGTGGCATCTTGTATATTTCGTCCAAGGCTTCATGCACCCATTATGGTGGCTTCAAAGTCCTGAAATCATCACTTGTAACTCCGTTCTTATTCCCCTTGCGCATGCCATCATCTCCATGCTTGTTCTTGCTCCAATGTTCATCCTTCTCCAAGCTAGGCCCTTCATTTGTAAGCAAAACAAATGTATCCAATTTAGGCAGCATCATATTCTCATGAACATTAGAATCATTACCAAGAAACGAAAGTACCTGGTAATTTAGTTGGCGTGCACGAGCTCTAGTAATTGGTCCAGTATGTATAGCAGCAGGGGCTGTGGGTGTAACAATTGTATTGATGTCCTCATCAGAACGATTATAAGCAAATTCAATATGAGGCAAGCATTCCTCCCACATTTTCTTATTAGTCTTCAAAACAGCCCTAAGCATAGTAGACAACGTTCTATTGACTACTTCAGTTTGTCCATCAGTTTGGGGGTGACAAGTAGTACTAAAAAGCAGTTTAGTCCCCAACTTAGCCCATAAACATCTCCAAAAGTGGCTAAGAAATTTAGTATCACGATCTGAAACAATAGTATTTGGCACACCATGCAAGCGAATAATTTCACGAAAGAACAAATCAGCAACATTAACAGCATCATCGCTTTTATGACATGGTATAAAGTGTGCCATTTTCGAGAATCTATCCACGACAACAAATATGCTATCCCTCCCCTTCTTTGTTCGAGGTAAACCTAAAACAAAGTCCATAGATATATCCTCCCAAGGAACACTAGCTACAGGCAAAGGCATATATAAACCATGAGGATTGAGTCGTGACTTAGCTTTTTGACATGTAGTGCATCGAGCAATAAAACGCTCAACATCCCGTCTCATCTTTGGCCAAAAGAAATGTGTAGCAAGTACGTCCTCCGTCTTCTTCACGCCAAAATGTCCCATTAATCCTCCTCCATGCGCTTCCTGCAACAACAAAAGATGAACGGAGCTAGCTGGAATGCATAGCTTGTTAGCACGAAACACAAATCCATCGTTAACGACAAACTTGTTCCACATTCTTCCTTCTTTACAATTCTGCATTACATCTTTAAAATCAGCATCATGCACATATTGATCTTTGATGGTCTCCAAACCAAATATTTTGAAGTCAAGTTGTGAAAGCATAGTATAGCGACGAGACAATGCATCAGCAATAACATTTTCTTTTCCCTTCTTGTGTTTAATGACATAAGGGAAAGTCTCAATGAATTCAACCCATTTAGCATGTCTACGATTCAGTTTAGCTTGACTTTTAATATGTTTCAAAGATTCATGATCAGAATGTATAACAAACTCTTTGGGCCATAAATAATGTTGCCATGTTTCTAAAATCCGAACAAGAGCATATAATTCTTTATCATAAGTAGAATAATTTAGACTAGGCCCACTCAATTTTTCAGAAAAGTATGCAACAGGTTTGCCATCTTGTAATAACACACCTCCTAATCCAATTCCACTAGCATCACATTCAAGCTCAAAAGTCTTATTAAAATCAGGAAGTTGGAGTAAAGGAGCATGTGTCAACTTATCTTTCAATACCGTGAAGGCTTCTTCCTGTGCGGTACCCCAAACAAAAGGCACATCCTTCTTTGTAAGCTCGTTGAGAGGTGCAGCAATGGTGCTGAAATCTCTCACAAAACGCCTATAGAATCCAGCGAGGCCAAGAAAACTCCTCACTTGTGTGACCGTTTTGGGCTGCGGCCAACTCTCAATAGCTTCAATCTTGGCTTTATCAACTTCAATTCCCTGTGGAGTAACAACATAGCCAAGAAAAGATACTCGGTCGGTGCAAAAGGTGCACTTCCCAAGGTTACCAAATTTCTTTTGGCCAAAGGTGAAGAAGACGGAGGATGTACTTGCTACACATTTCTTTTGGCCAAAGATGAGACGGGATGTTGAGCGTTTTATTGCTCGATGCACTACATGTCAAAAAGCTAAGTCACGACTCAATCCTCATGGTTTATATATGCCTTTGCCTGTACCTAGTGTTCCTTCGGAGGATATATCTATGGACTTTGTTTTAGGTTTACCTCGAACAAAGAAGGGGAGGGATAGCATATTTGTTGTCGTGGATAGATTCTCGAAAATGGCACACTTTATACCATGTCATAAAAGCGATGATGCTGTTAATGTTGCTGATTTGTTCTTTCGTGAAATTATTCGCTTGCATGGTGTGCCAAATACTATTGTTTCAGATCGTGATACTAAATTTCTTAGCCACTTTTGGAGATGTTTATGGGCTAAGTTGGGGACTAAACTGCTTTTTAGTACTACTTGTCACCCCCAAACTGATGGACAAACTGAAGTAGTCAATAGAACGTTGTCTACTATGCTTAGGGCTGTTTTGAAGAATAATAAGAAAATGTGGGAGGAATGCTTGCCTCATATTGAATTTGCTTATAATCGTTCATTGCATTCTACTACTAAGATGTGCCCTTTTGAAGTTGTGTATGGTTTCCTACCTCGTGTACCTATTGATTTGTTGCCTCTTCCATCGTCGGAGAAGGTTAATTTTGATGCTAAACAACGTGCTGAATTGATTTAAAAATGCATGAGTTAACTAAGGAAAACATTGAGCGTATGAATGCTAAATATAAACTTGCTGGAGATAAGGGTAGAAAACATGTTGTGTTTGCACCTGGAGATCTTGTTTGGTTACATTTGCGTAAGGATAGATTTCCTGATTTGCGCAAATCAAAGCTAATGCCACGTGCTGATGGTCCCTTTAAGGTGTTAGAGAAAATAAATGATAATGCATATAAACTTGAGCTGCCTGCAGATTTTGGGGTTAGTCCCACTTTTAACATTGCAGATTTGAAGCCTTATTTGGGTGAGGAAGATGAGTTTCCATCGAGGACGACTTCATTTCAAGAAGGGGAGGATGATGAGGACATCAATACCATTGTTACACCCACAGGCCCTGCTGCTATACATACTGGACCAATTACTAGAGCTCGCGCACGCCAACTAAATTACCAGGTACTTTCGTTTCTTGGTAATGATTCTAATGTTCATGAGAATATGATGCTGCCTAAATTGGATACATTTGTTTTGCTTACAAATGAAGGGCCTAGCTTGGAGAAGGATGAACATTGGAGCAAGAACAAACATGGAGATGATGGCATGCGCAAGGGGAACAAGAACGGAGTTACAAGTGATGATTTCAGGACTTTGAAGCCACCATAATGGGTGCATGAAGCCTTGGACGAAATATACAAGATGCCACTTCATAAATTTCGTCCCGAGGCTATTTTAGGTGCTGCGTCACCTTATTATTGGGCCAGGCCCATGTAATTTCGAAATACATAAGTATAGGCTATTTTTAGAGTCCGTATGTGTGGGGAAACAAGAGATAGGGTTGATTTCGGACTCCTCCACCAAGGGCCACGAAATTCCCCCCTCTTCCTCCATATATACAGCACTTAGGGCATCGTTTAGACTTTGGGTTTTGTTTAGATTAAAAGTTCGCCATAGCTGCAACTTCGCGTACTTCGTTTGTGTTCAACGACCAGACAAAGGCGTCACAGAACCCCACCTTGATCAATAAAGTTTTCATCTTATATTCGCAATATCCAGATTGCAATCTTAGTTTCTTGCTTGTTCTTCGTTTGCTCGCAGGAAACAGACCCTCGTGGTCAGGTTGATCGTGCTCCGGCGTGGTCAATAACCTCTCGGAGTTGGTTTAGCGATTGCTAAGGCGCGACGTCCTCGCACGTTCGTAGTCGGATCGTCAAAGTCGACTTCCACCAAAGCGAAATCCACCATCTCATCGAAAGACGGGACACCTTTGCCTCTATCACTATTTTGATGATATACTGATTTATAGCAGATCTTTGGAAGAACACTTGGAACATTTACGTGCTGTTTTTATTGCTCTACGTGATGCACGTTTGTTTGGTAACCTTGGGAAGTGCACCTTTTGCACCGACCGAGTATCTTTTCTTGGCTATGTTGTTACTCCACAGGGAATTGAAGTTGACAAAGCCAAGATTGAAGCTATTGAGAGTTGGCCGCAGCCCAAAACGGTCACACAAGTGAGGAGTTTTCTTGGCCTCGCTGGATTCTATAGGCGTTTTGTGAGAGATTTCAGCACCATTGCTGCACCTCTCAACGAGCTTACAAAGAAGGATGTGCCTTTTGTTTGGGGTACCGCACAGGAAGAAGCCTTCACGGTATTGAAAGATAAGTTGACACATGCTCCTTTACTCCAACTTCCTGATTTTAATAAGACTTTTGAGCTTGAATGTGATGCTAGTGGAATTGGATTAGGAGGTGTGTTATTACAAGATGGCAAACCTGTTGCATATTTTTCTAAAAAATTGAGTGGGCCTAGTCTGAATTATTCTACTTATGATAAAGAATTATATGCTCTTGTTCGGACTTTAGAAACATGGCAACATTATTTATGGCCCAAAGAATTTGTTAAACATTCTGATCATGAATCTTTGAAACATATTAAAAGTCAAGCTAAACTGAATCGTAGACATGCTAAATGGGTTGAATTCATTGAGACTTTCCCTTATGTCATTAAACACAAGAAGGGAAAAGAAAATGTTATTGCTGATGCATTGTCTCGTCGCTATACTATGCTTTCACAACTTGACTTCAAAATATTTGGTTTGGAGACCATCAAAGATCAATATGTGCATGATGCTGATTTTAAAGATGTAATGCAGAATTGTAAAGAAGGAAGAATGTGGAACAAGTTTGTCGTTAACGATGGATTTGTGTTTCGTGCTAACAAGCTATGCATTCCAGCTAGCTCCGTTCATCTTTTGTTGTTGCAGGAAGCGCATGGAGGAGGATTAATGGGACATTTTGGCGTGAAGAAGACGGAGGACGTACTTGCTACACATTTCTTTTGGCCAAAGATGAGACGGGATGTTGAGCGTTTTATTGCTCGATGCACTACATGTCAAAAAGCTAAGTCACGACTCAATCCTCATGGTTTATATATGCCTTTGCCTGTACCTAGTGTTCCTTGGGAGGATATATCTATGGACTTTGTTTTAGGTTTACCTCGAACAAAGAAGGGGAGGGATAGCATATTTGTTGTCGTGGATAGATTCTCGAAAATAGCACACTTTATACCATGTCATAAAAGCGATGATGCTGTTAATGTTGCTGATTTGTTCTTTCGTGAAATTATTCGCTTGCATGGTGTACCAAATACTATTGTTTCAGATCGTGATACTAAATTTCTTAGCCACTTTTGGAGATGTTTATGGGCTAAGTTGGGGTCTAAACTGCTTTTTAGTACTACTTGTCACCCCCAAACTGATGGACAAACTGAAGTAGTCAATAGAACGTTGTCTACTATGCTTAGGGCTGTTTTGAAGAATAATAAGAAAATGTGGGAGGAATGCTTGCCTCATATTGAATTTGCTTATAATCGTTCATTGCATTCTACTACTAAGATGTGCCCTTTTGAAGTCGTGTATGGTTTCCTACCTCGTGCACCTATTGATTTGTTGCCTCTTCCATCTTCGGAGAAGGTTAATTTTGATGCTAAACAACGTGCTGAATTGATTTTAAAAATGCATGAGTTAACTAAGGAAAACATTGAGCGTATGAATGCTAAATATAAACTTGCTGGAGATAAGGGTAGAAAACATGTTGTGTTTGCACCTGGAGATCTTGTTTGGTTACATTTGCGTAAGGATAGATTTCCTGATTTGCGCAAATCAAAGCTAATGCCACGTGCTGATGGTCCCTTTAAGGTGTTAGAGAAAATAAATGATAATGCATATAAACTTGAGCTGCCTGTAGATTTTGGGGTTAGTCCCACTTTTAACATTGCAGATTTGAAGCCTTATTTGGGTGAGGAAGATGGACTTTCGTCGAGGACGACTTCATTTCAAGAAGGGGAGGATGATGAGGACATCAATACAATTGTTACACCCACAGCCCCTGCTGCTATACATACTGGACCAATTACTAGAGCTCGTGCACGCCAACTAAATTACCAGGTACTTTCGTTTCTTGGTAATGATTCTAATGTTCATGAGAATATGATGCTGCCTAAATTGGATACATTTGTTTTGCTTACAAATGAAGGGCCTAGCTTGGAGAAGGATGAACATTGGAGCAAGAACAAGCATGGAGATGATGGCATGCGCAAGGGGAACAAGAACGGAGTTACAAGTGATGATTTCAGGACTTTGAAGCCACCATAATGGGTGCAGGAAACCTTGGACGAAATATACAAGATGCCACTTCATAAATTTCGTCCCGAGGCTATTTTAGGTGCTGCGTCACCTTATTATTGGGCCAGGCCCATGTAATTTCGAAATACATAAGTATAGGCTATTTTTAGAGTCCGTATGTGTGGGGAAACAAGAGATAGGGTTGATTTCGGACCCCTCCACCAAGGGCCACGAAATTCCCCCCTCTTCCTCCATATATACAGCCCTTAGGGCATCGTTTAGACTTTGGGGTTTTGTTTAGATTAAAAGTTCGCCATAGCCGCAACTTCGCGTACTTCGTTTGTGTTCAACGACCAGACAAAGGCGTCACAGAACCCCACCTTGATCAATAAAGCTTTCGTCTTATATTCGCAATATCCAGCTTGCAATCTTAGTTTCTTGCTTGTTCTTCGTTTGCTCGCAGGAAACAGACCCTCGTGGTCAGGTTGATCGTGCTCCGGCGTGGTCAATAACCTCTCGGAGTTGGTTTAGCGATTGCTAAGGCGCGACGTCCTCGCACGCTCGTAGTCGGATCGTCAAAGTCGACCTCCACCAAAGCGAAATCCACCATCTCATCGAAAGACGGGACACCTTTGCCTCTATCACAAAAGGGCACATCTTAGTAGTAGAATGCAATGAACGATTATAAGCAAATTCAATATGAGGCAAGCATTCCTCCCACATTTTCTTATTATTCTTCAAAACAGCCCTAAGCATAGTAGACAACGTTCTATTGACTACTTCAGTTTGTCCATCAGTTTGGGGGTGACAAGTAGTACTAAAAAGCAGTTTAGTCCCCAACTTAGCCCATAAACATCTCCAAAAGTGGCTAAGAAATTTAGTATCACGATCTGAAACAATAGTATTTGGCACACCATGCAAGCGAATAATTTCACGAAAGAACAAATCAGCAACATTAACAGCATCATCGCTTTTATGACATGGTATAAAGTGTGCCATTTTCGAGAATCTATCCACGACAACAAATATGCTATCCCTCCCCTTCTTTGTTCGAGGTAAACCTAAAACAAAGTCCATAGATATATCCTCCCAAGGAACACTAGGTACAGGCAAAGGCATATATAAACCATGAGGTTTGAGTCGTGACTTAGCTTTTTGACATGTACAGCAGCACCAACAGTTTGGCCAAACGCAAGAGGAACATGGCTTGCTCGGCGGAGGTCTGTTTCGCGACGTGGAGGTAGTCGTTGTTGTTGTTGTTGGAGAGGTGCGTTAGGTGCAGCGGGTGGTGGTGGTGGAAGACGCGCGAGCAATTCATTAAACTTGTTATCGAGCTTTGTTTCGAACGTCTTCTCAAGGCCAGTGATCTTCTCCATGGCCTCTTCAAAATTGTTCAGCACATCTTGCACCTGTTCAGTCATCATTTGCTGAAACTTATCATGAAGCTCCTTGTTCGATAAATTCTCCCAGTCAATCTCGTCGGCTTGTGATCCTGGCATGGTTAGCAGCAATAGAAACACACAAGAATATGATCCTACAGACTACGAACAAGTGGTGGTGGTGGGTGTCACAAATCCGTCAAGCAAAACTCAAATTCTTACCAGTTCTTACCCAGCAACAGGCGGTGATCGGCAACCGTTGTAGTCAAAACTCTCAAAGCTTGGATAGAGCGATTACCAGGGAGAGTCAAACGCACGACGTAGATGTATGTGGAGCTAGGAAGGCTTATAATATGGTAGCAAATAGGGTCAGCAATAATCAATTCAGAGATGCAAAGTTGAATAAACGCTCAACGACGGTACTGTGCTGGTCCTAGGCTAGACTGTGCTAGAGACGCGAGCCTAGAACACCAACAAAATCACGGCGCGACACGTAAACAAGGGAGGAGCACACTCTGAATTTTTTTTCTCTTTTTTTTGCACTTTTTTTTGCACTTTTTTTTTGCTCCGCAACAATTTTTTTTCGAAAAAGTCTACAAATGGTCTAAAAACTGCCTAGCCAGAATTTTCCAGACTTAGTTTTTTTTTTTTGAAACTGGAACTATTTTTCTTCTGCGGATGGCTCGGAAGTTGGGGAGTCCTTCTCTGTCACGACTCGGAGTATCGCGTGATCTAGAAATCGAGAACAATGCAACAATTACTGGACTCGGACTAGGACTGGTGGCAGAGATGAATCTGGAGGAACTCGGACTGGTGGCGGAGATGAATCTGGTGGAACACGGACAGGTGGCGGATATATGTTGCAGGTGAACTCGGATTGGCGTGATGGCGGCGGATATGTGATGGGGTATATGGATTCGGATTGGCGGTGAATATGTGGTGGTGGTATATGGCAACAACAACGATGATGATGCGGTGGTGATATATGGCAGCGGCGACGTGACAACCTGTGAACAGAACTCGAAACTCTAAAAGACTAGACGCTAAGACCAGCAACTAGACACGACGATGCAACCGCAAATTCAACAAAGCAAATACAGAAAAGATTATGCAAGGCTCAGATTGGTTCGGATGGGATGAACTAACCCTAATTTTTTTTGGCTTTTTCGTGGACTATAGGTATGAAGAACAGACTCGATCTAAACTACGAAAAACTGTAAAATATCACCGAGCAACCTGGAAATCTGATACCACTTGATAGAGGCAAAGGTGTCCCGTCTTTCGATGAGATGATGGATATCACTTTGGTGGAAGTCGACTTTGACGATCCGACTACGAACGTGCGAGGACGTCGCGCCTTAGCAATCGCTAAACCAACTCCGAGAGGTTATTGACCACGCCGGAGCACGATCAACCTGACCACGAGGGTCTGTTTCCTGCGAGCAAACGAAGAACAAGCAAGAAACTAAGATTGCAATTTGGATATTGCGAATATAAGATGAAAGCTTTATTGATCAAGGTGGGGTTCTGTGACGCCTTTGTCTGGTCGTTGAACACAAACGAAGTACACGAAGTTGCAGCTATGGCGAACTTTTAAGCTAAACAAAACCAAAAGTCTAAAAGGTGCCCAAAGGGCTGTATATATGGAGGAAGAGAGGGGGAATTTCGTGGCCCTTGGTGGAGGGGTCCGAAATCAACCCTATCTCTTGTTTCCCCACACATACGGACTCTAAAAATAGCCTATACTTATGTATTTCGAAATTACATGGGCCTGGCCCAATAAAAAGGTGACGCAGCACCTATAATAGCCTCGGGACGAAATTTATGAAGTGGCATCTTGTATATTTCGTCCAAGGCTTCATGCACCCATTATGGTGGCTTCAAAGTCCTGAAATCATCACTTGTAACTCCGTTCTTGTTCCCCTTGCGCATGGCATCATCTCCATGCTTGTTCTTGCTCCAATGTTCATCCTTTTCCAAGCTAGGCCTTTCATTTCTAAGCAAAAAAAATGTATCCAATTTAGGCAGCATCATATTCTCATGAACATTAGAATCATTACCAAGAAACGAAAGTACCTGATAATTTAATTGGCGTGCGCGAGCTCTAGTAATTGGTCCCGTATATGTAGCAGTAGGGCTGTGGGTGTAACGATGGTATTGATGTCCTCATCACCGTTCAGACTCCTTAATCAAATCCGATCCAAACAGCTGGCGGTCTCCAACTTCGTCCCATGACAACGGGGTTCTGCACCTCCTTCCGTATAAGGCTTCGAAAGGGGCCATCTTCAAACTGGATTGATAACTGTTGTTGTAAGAGAACTCTGCATATGGCAAATTGTCGTCCCAACTAGATCCGTAATCTAGCGCACAAGCTCACAGCATATCCTCCAAAATCTGATTGACTCTCTCGGACTGTCCATCTGTCTGCGGATGAAAGGCTGTATTGAACTCTAGCCTGGTACCCGAAGTTTCGTGCAACTGATTCCAGAACTTTGAGGTAAACTGGGTTCCTCTATCTGATACAATGCTCCTCGGAACTCCATGCAGACATACGATCTTGGTCATGTATATCTTGGCCAACTTAGCACTGGTGTAAGTGGTCTTCACTGGAATGAAATGAGCTACCTTCGTCAAACGATCGACTACAACCCAAATTGAGTCATAGCCTGAACGAGTCATGGGTAATCCTGTGATAAAATCCATGCCTAGCTTATCCCACTTCCATTCGGGTATCGGCAATGGTTGCAATAATCCTGCTGGCTTCTGATGCTCTGCCTTTACTCTCTAACATACATCACAAACTGCTTCACGTCGGATGGGCCTCTTGCAAAATCAACTTCCTGATCTCCTGGTCATTAGGCACATAAACACGGTCTTCAAACCATAAGGTATCGTGCTCATCCTCACGAAATCCCTTAGCTTTTCCTTTGCTCATCTTCTCCTTTATCTCAGCAATTTCCTTGTCGGTCTTCTGAGCTTTTATGATCTTATCCATCAAAGTCGACTGAATTTCCAATGCTGCTACATAGCCTCTCGGAACTATCTCCAAAGATAGTTTGCAAAGGTCCTCGGCTAACTCCTTTGGCAACCCTGCGGTCATGAGTGTATTGACATGGCTCTTACGGCTCAATGCATCGGCTACTACGTTAGCCTTTCCGGGGTGATACTACAATCTCATATCGTAATCCTTGATGAGCTCCAACCATCTCCTTTGCCTGAGATTCAACTCCTTCTGCGTGAAATTGTACTTCAATGATAGGGGCAAAGGTGTCCCGTCTTTCGATGAGATGATGGATATCGCTTTGGTGGAAGTCGACTTTGACGATCCGACTACGAACGTGCGAGGACGTCGCGCCTTAGCAATCGCTAAACCAACTCCGAGAGGTTATTGACCACGCCGGAGCACGATCAACCTGACCACGAGGGTCTGTTTCCTGCGAGCAAACGAAGAACAAGCAAGAAACTAAGATTGCAATCTGGATATTGCGAATATAAGATGAAAGCTTTATTAATCAAGGTGGGGTTCTGTGACGCCTTTGTCTGGTCGTTGAACACAAACGAAGTACGCGAAGTTGCAGCTATGGCGAACTTTTAATCTAAACAAAACCCAAAGTGTAAACGATGCCCTAAGGGCTGTATATATGGAGGAAGAGGGGGGGGATTTCGTGGCCCTTGGTGGAGGGGTCCGAAATCAACCCTATCTCTTGTTTCCCCACACATACGGACTCTAAAAATAGCCTATACTTATGTATTTCGAAATTACATGGGCCTGGCCCAATAATAAGGTGACGCAGCACCTAAAATAGCCTCGGGACGAAATTTATGAAGTGGCATCTTGTATATTTCGTCCAAGGCTTCATGCACACATTATGGTGGCTTCAAAGTCCTGAAATCATCACTTGTAACTCCGTTCTTGTTCCCCTTGCGCATGCCATCATCTCCATGCTTGTTCTTGCTCCAATGTTCATCCTTCTCCAAGCTAGGCCCTTCATTTGTAAGCAAAACAAATGTATCCAATTTAGGCAGCATCATATTCTCATGAACATTACAATCATTACCAAGAAACGAAAGTACCTGGTAATTTAGTTGGCGTGCACGAGCACTAGTAATTGGTCCAGTATGTATAGCAGCAGGGGCTGTGGGTGTAACAATTGTATTGATGTCCTCATCATCCTCCCCTTCTTGAAATGAAGTCGTCCTCGACGGAAGTTCATATTCCTCACCCACATAATGCTTCAAATCTGCAATGTTAAAAGTGGGACTAACCCCAAAATCTGCAGGCAACTCAAGTTTATATGCATTATCATTTATTTTCTCTAACACCTTATAGGGACCATCAGCACGTGGCATTAGCTTTGATTTGCGCAAATCAGGAAATCTATCCTTACGCAAATGTAACCAAACAAGATCTCCAGGTGCAAACACAACATGTTTTCTACCCTTATCTCCAGCAAGTTTATATTTAGCATTCATACGCTCAATGTTTTCCTTAGTTAACTCATGCATTTTTAAAATCAATTCAGCACGTTGTTTAGCATCAAAATTAACCTTCTCCGAAGATGGAAGAGGCAACAAATCAATAGGTGCACGAGGTAGGAAACCATACACAACTTCAAAAGGGCACATCTTAGTAGTAGAATGCAATGAACGATTATAAGCAAATTCAATATGAGGCAAGCATTCCTCCCACATTTTCTTATTATTCTTCAAAACAGCCCTAAGCATAGTAGACAACGTTCTATTGACTACTTCAGTTTGTCCATCAGTTTGGGGGTGACAAGTAGTACTAAAAAGCAGTTTAGTCCCCAACTTAGCCCATAAACATCTCCAAAAGTGATAGAGGCTGAGGTGTCCCGTCTTTCGATGAGATGGTGGATTTCGCTTTGTGGAAGTCGACTTTGACGATCCGACTACGAACGTGCGAGGACGTCGCGCCTTAGCAATCGCTAAACCAACTCCGAGAGGTTATTGACCACGCCGGAGCACGATCAACCTGACCACGAGGGTCTGTTTCCTGCGAGCATACGAAGAACAAGCAAGAAACTAAGATTGCAATCTGGATATTGCGAATATAAGATGAAAGCTTTATTGATCAAGGTGGGGTTCTGTGACGCCTTTGTCTGGTCGTTGAACACAAACGAAGTACGCGAAGTTGCAGCTATGGCGAACTTTTAATCTAAACAAAACCCAAAGTCTAAACGATGCCCTAAGGGCTGTATATATGGAGGAAGAGGGGGGGAATTTCGTGGCCCTTGGTGGAGGGGTCCGAAATCAACCCTATCTCTTGTTTCCCCACACATACGGACTCTAAAAATAGCCTATACTTATGTATTTCGAAATTACATGGGCCTGGCCCAATAATAAGGTGACGCAGCACCTAAAATAGCCTCGGGACGAAATTTATGAAGTGGCATCTTATATATTTCGTCCAAGGCTTCATGCACCCATTATGGTGGCTTCAAAGTCCTGAAATCATCACTTGTAACTCCGTTCTTGTTCCCCTTGCGCATGCCATCATCTCCATGCTTGTTCTTGCTCCAATGTTCATCCTTCTCCAAGCTAGGCCCTTCATTTGTAAGCAAAACAAATGTATCCAATTTAGGCAGCATCATATTCTCATGAACATTAGAATCATTACCAAGAAACGAAAGTACCTGGTAATTTAGTTGGCGTGCACGAGCTCTAGTAATTGGTCCAGTATGTATAGCAGCAGGGGCTGTGGGTGTAACAATTGTATTGATGTCCTCATCAGATAGCATATTTGTTGTCGTGGATAGATTCTCGAAAATGGCACACTTTATACCATGTCATAAAAGCGATGATGCTGTTAATGTTGCTGATTTGTTCTTTCGTGAAATTATTCGCTTGCATGGTGTGCCAAATACTATTGTTTCAGATCGTGATACTAAATTTCTTAGCCACTTTTGGAGATGTTTATGGGCTAAGTTGGGGACTAAACTGCTTTTTAGTACTACTTGTCACCCCCAAACTGATGGACAAACTGAAGTAGTCAATAGAACGTTGTCTACTATGCTTAGGGCTGTTTTGAAGAATAATAAGAAAATGTGGGAGGAATGCTTGCCTCATATTGAATTTGCTTATAATCGTTCATTGCATTCTACTACTAAGATGTGCCCTTTTGAAGTTGTGTATGGTTTCCTACCTCGTGCATCTATTGATCTGTTGCCTCTTCCATCTTCGGAGAAGGTTAATTTTGATGCTAAACAACGTGCTGAATTGATTTTAAAAATGCATGAGTTAACTAAGGAAAACATTGAGCGTATGAATGCTAAATATAAACTTGCTGGAGATAAGGGTAGAAAACATGTTGTGTTTGCACCTGGAGATCTTGTTTGGTTACATTTGCGTAAGGATAGATTTCCTGATTTGCGCAAATCAAAGCTAATGCCACGTGCTGATGGTCCCTTTAAGGTGTTAGAGAAAATAAATGATAATGCATATAAACTTGAGCTGCCTGCAGATTTTGGGGTTAGTCCCACTTTTAACATTGCAGATTTGAAGCCTTATTTGGGTGGGGAAGATGAACTTCCGTCGAGGACGACTTCATTTCGAGAAGGGGAGGATGATGAGGACATCAATACAATTGTTACACCCACAGCCCCTGCTGCTATACATACTGGACCAATTACTAGAGCTCGTGCACGCCAACTAAATTACCAGGTACTTTCGTTTCTTGGTAATGATTCTAATGTTCATGAGAATATGATGCTGCCTAAATTGGATACATTTGTTTTGCTTACAAATGAAGGGCCTAGCTTGGAGAAGGATGAACATTGGAGCAAGAACAAGCATGGAGATGATGGCATGCGCAAGGGGAACAAGAACGGAGTTACAAGTGATGATTTCAGGACTTTGAAGCCACCATAATGGGTGCACGAAGCCTTGGACGAAATATACAAGATGCCACTTCATAAATTTCGTCCCGAGGCTATTTTAGGTGCTGCGTCACCTTATTATTGGGCCAGGCCCATGTAATATTGAAATACATAAGTATAGGCTATTTTTGAGAGTCCGTATGTGTGGGGAAACAAGAGATAGGGTTGATTTCGGACCCCTCCACCAAGGACCACGAAATTCCCCCCCTCTTCCTCCATATATACAGCCCTTAGGGCATCGTTTAGACTTTGGGTTTTGTTTAGATTAAAAGTTCGCCATAGCTGCAACTTCGCGTACTTCGTTTGTGTTCAACGACCAGACAAAGGCGTCACAGAACCCCACCTTGATCAATAAAGCTTTCATCTTATATTCGCAATATCCAGATTGCAATCTCAGTTTCTTGCTTGTTCTTCGTTTGCTCGCAGGAAACAGACCCTCGTGGTCAGGTTGATCGTGCTCCGGCGTGGTCAATAACCTCTCGGAGTTGGTTTAGCGATTGCTAAGGCGCGATGTCCTCGCACGTTCGTAGTCGGATCGTCAAAGTCGACTTCCACCAAAGCGATATCCATCATCTCATCGAAAGACGGGACACCTTTGCCTCTATCAAGAGGTGCAGCAATGGTGCTGAAATCTCTCACAAAACACCTATAGAATCCAGCGAGGCCAAGAAAACTCCTCACTTGTGTGACCGTTTTGGGCTGCGGCCAACTCTCAATAGCTTCAATCTTGGCTTTATCAACTTCAATTCCCTGTGGAGTAACAACATAGCCAAGAAAAGATACTCGGTCGGTGCAAAAGGTGCATTTCCCATGGTTACCAAACATACGTGCATCACGTAGAGCAATAAAAACAGCACGTAAATGTTCCAAATGTTCTTCCAAAGATCTGCTATAAATCAATATGTCATCAAAGTAAACTACCACAAATCGTCCAATGAAAGCACGTAAAACTTCGTTCATTAATCTCATGAAAGTACTAGGTGCATTAGTTAACCCAAAAGGCATGACTAACCACTCATATAATCCAAACTTAGTTTTAAATGCTGTTTTCCATTCATCTCCCAATTTCATACGAATTTGATGGTAGCCACTACGCAAATCAACTTTGGAGAATATTGTAGAGCCACTCAATTCATCAAGCATATCATCTAGCCTAGGAATAGGATGACGATAACGAATAGTAATATTATTAATGCCTCTACAATCAACACACATACGTGATGTACCATCCTTTTTCGGCACTAGAATAATAGGAACAGCACAAGGACTAAGGGATTCGCGTATATAACCTTTGTCGAGAAGCTCTTGTACTTGGCGCATAATCTCCTTCGTCTCCTCTGGATTGGTACGGTATGGTGCACAGTTTGGCAGTGAAGCACCGGGAATTAAGTCAATCTGATGCTCAATCCCTCGAATAGGCGGCAATCCCGGTGGCACGTCTTGTGGAAAGACGTCAGCGAACTCCTGCAAAATGTTAGTGACAGCAGGAGGTGACAAAATATTGCATATATGCATATTTGTCAGGTGATTTCTAGTGCAAACTATTCAATAATCTATTTATGTTATCCAGAACAAAAATACTTCACACACTTTTGTGTTTTGTCTAATTGCAGGTGTATGGGACATTTGTACAATCCACATATGAAGATAAGGAAGAAAGAGATGTTTATTTGCTGTCCAAAAAGTTCTCTCACGTCACTTTTGGCCCAAGAGAAGATAGAGTCCAAGTCTCTCACGTTTTGGATTCAGATTCGGACTGCACAGACATACCTGACTCAAAACGCACACAAGTTTTTCATACGGACTCCGAATTGGGTGATTCTTTTTTTGTTGGAAACTAGATTTCGCGCACTTTCCAACCCAATTGGAATCACCTTCAAATTCGTAGGGAGCGTTGAGTTGTGGACGAAACAATCTGATGCTGCAGCAGAATCCGAGTCAAACTACAAGTCCAAAGGTGTTACATCACCTCCACTTGGGCCCATTGGCCTTGTACGACCTAGATTTTGTTTTAGGCTGCCTTGGGACGTCCTCCCACCTCCTTGGCCGCCACCCCTTGCTCCTATATAAGTAGATCCATCTAGTAGCTTTTTCCTTGGGATTTGTTTAGTTAAAAGTTTGCCATTGCAACTTCGTGTACTTCGTTTGTGTCCAACGACCAGACCAAGACCGCTTCCGGATCCCCACCATTTTCAATACCTCATATATATTTGCAATATTCAGATTGCTTTATCATATTCTTGCTTGTTCTTCGATTGCTTGCAGGAATAGACCTTCGTGGTCAGGTTGATCGTGCTCCGGCGTGGTCAATAACCTCTCGGAGTTGGTTTAGCGATTGCTAAGGCACAACGTCGTTGCACGTTTGTAGTCGGATCGTCAAAGTCGTCTCCACCAAATCGATAGTTATCATCTCATCGAAAGATCGGGACCCTCGCCTCTATCAAGTGGTATCAGTTTTCAGGTTGCTCGGTGAGAATTTCCAGTTTTCCTAGATTAGATTTATTTTCTTACCTATTATCCAAGAAAAAGCCACAAAAAAGAGTTAGATCTATTCATCCTTGGTCCAAGCCAGTCTGAGCCTTTGCAATTTTCTTTTCATTGCTTGCATAGTTGAATTATCGGTTGCATCGTCGTGTCGAGTTGCTGGTCTTAGTGTCTAGTTCCTTTAGAGTTTCGAGTTCTGTTCACATTAGTCACGCCGCCGCTGCATCATTATCCCTTCCGCCGTCCACCATCCCATCTATTAATTTCCACCACGTGCTATGCACTGTTCATTGTCATAATCATAGTTGAGGTCATTCACATCTTCACCTGATCCAATCTGCATCTTATCTAGTTTGTCTTGGAAAGAGGGAGAAAAAAAAGAGAGAGAAAAAAAAGAGAAAAAAAGAAAGAAAAAAAAGAAAAAGAGAGAGAAGAAAAAGAAAAAAAACGTGAGAAAAAAAAGAGAAGAAAAAAAATCGGATCTATCTAGAATAAATCTCGTACCTGAATTCGGATTGGAATCTGTTTTGCGCACTGTTCAGTAAAACAGGTGTATCATGATGAGGACATGACTACCTTCGATATGACCAAAAATATTGCATATATGCATATTTGTCAGGTGATTTCTAGTGCAAACTATTCAATAATCTATTTATGTTATCCAGAACAAAAATACTTCACACACTTTTGTGTTTTGTCTAATTGCAGGTGTATGGGACATTTGTACAATCCACATATGAAGATAAGGAAGAAAGAGATGTTTATTTGCTGTCCAAAAAGTTCTCTCACGTCACTTTTGGCCCAAGAGAAGATAGAGTCCAAGTCTCTCACGTTTTGGATTCAGATTCGGACTGCACAGACATACCTGACTCAAAACGCACACAAGTTTTTCATACGGACTCCGAATTGGGTGATTCTTTTTTTGTTGGAAACTAGATTTCGCGCACTTTCCAACCCAATTGGAATCACCTTCAAATTCGTACGGAGCGTTGAGTTGTGGACGAAACAATCTGATGCTGCAGCAGAATCCGAGTCAAACTAAAAGTCCAAAGGTGTTACATCACCTCCACTTGGGCCCATTGGCCTTGTACGACCTGGATTTAGTTTTAGGCTGCCTTGGGACGTCCTCCCACCTCCTTGGCCGCCACCCCTTGCTCCTATATAAGTAGATCCATCTAGTAGCTTTTTCCTTGGGATTTGTTTAGTTAAAAGTTAGCCATTGCAACTTCGTGTACTTCGTTTGTGTCCAACGACCAGACCAAGACCGCTTCCGGATCCCCACCATTATCAATACCTCATATATATTTGCAATATTCAGATTGCTTTATCATATTCTTGCTTGTTCTTCGATTGCTTGCAGGAATAGACCTTCGTGGTCAGGTTGATCGTGCTCCGGCGTGGTCAATAACCTCTCGGAGTTGGTTTAGCGATTGCTAAGGCACAACGTCGTTGCACGTTTGTAGTCGGATCGTCAAAGTCGTCTCCACCAAATCGATAGTTGTCATCTCATCGAAAGATCGGGACACCCCGCCTCTATCAGGAGGCAAAGAGGAAGGCACGTCCTCGAATGAAAATAATGCCTCTTTGCACACAAAAGCATAGCAAACAGATTTGCTGAAATCTAGCTCATCAATATCAGATTTGGTGGCAAATAAACATGCACTTTTCAATTTAATTTCAGAAGCAACAATAGATGGTTTATTATTAGGCTTCATTTGTTGCTCAAATTCTTTTGCCACAATCTGATTTTCACTCTTATTCGTCTCCTGTTTTGCTTTATTAGCTCTATTAATATCATCTTTCAAAATGGAATCAGGAGTCATTGGAAGCAAAGTAATATTTTTATCCTTATGAACAAGAGTATAGTGATTGTTTCTACCATGGTGTACAGAATTTTTATCAAATTGCCATGGTCTACCAAGTAATAAGGAACATGCTTGCATAGGTACCGCATCACAATCAACATAATCAGCATATGTAGAGATACTAAAATGCACACGAACAGTACGTGTTACCTTAACCTTGCCGCTGTTGTTGAACCATTGGATGTAGTAAGGATGTGGATGTGGTCTTGTGGTGAGAGAAAGCTTCTCCACCATCTCCATGCTAGCCAAGTTGTTGCAGCTCCCTCCGTCTATTATGACGCGCACAGAACGTTCCCTCACAACTCCCTTGGTATGGAACAAATTGTGCCTCTGATTTTGCTCAGCTTGTGTGACCTGCACACTCAAAACACGTTGAGCAACTAAACATTCATACCTGTCAGCGTCTTCAGGAGCCATGTATTGCGTCTCATGATCAGAATCATCTCCACCATGTTCTTCACGTGTAATAAGAGCCAATGTCTCCTCATCATAGTCACTAGCGGACTCATATCCACCATCCGCGGTAGCAATCATCACACGCGGAGATTTGCATTCCCTCGCATAATGACCTCCTCCCTTACAACGACGACCAATAATATCACTTGTGTGCCCTGTTGATGCCATGGAAGAAGAAGAACGCTGTGCAGGCCCCGCAGGTGCGCTCTTGACAGATAATGGTGGTTGTGCCTGTTTTCTTGTATCATGGCTGGAGGTGGCACCGGATGGAGGTGCTGGTGCAGTTGAAGTAGAAGATGCACGTGGTGTCCATGATGAAGGTCGGCCTGCAGAAAAGTTAGTTCGCCCCAATGCTTGTCGATCCTGCACTTCACGTTCAGCTTTACAAGCAAGATGGAATAAACGAGTGATATTAGTATACTCCTTATAGTCTAGAATGGTCTGAATCTCTCTATTTAATCCACCCAGAAAACGTGCAAGCATAGCTTCATTCTCCTCAACAATACCACATCTAATCATGCCAGTTTGTAATTCCTGATAATATTCTTCTACAGAATTTTTCCCTTGTCTTAAACGCTGCAATTTTTGAAGCAATTCACGTTGATAATATGGTGGAACCCAACGCGTACGCATAGCAGTTTTCAAAGCAGCCCAAGTAGTTGGAATAGGATATAATCTACAATGTTCGGACCACCATACACATGCAAAACTAGTGAAAGCACAAACAGCAGCAGCAACTCGTCTCTCCTCAGGATATTGTAAACATGTAAATCGTTGTTCAGTTTCTAACTCCCAAGTAAGATATATATCAGGAACATATCTACCCTCAAATGGTGGAATATTCAATTTCAGTTTAGGAATATGGACATCATCTCGTACCTGAGGTGGTGGTGCAGGCCTACCATTACGAATATATACCTGAGGTCGACCTGCTGGTGGTGGTGCTGGTGGCTGCTCGTAGATCTGATTTTGATCAACCTCATCCTCATAATCGCCCGCATACTCATCATCCTCCTGGGTACCAGCAGGAGCAGTAGCAGGAGCCAAAGAAACACCAACAGCAGTAACAGCGGCACCAGAATTTTGTCCTGGCACAATAGGAACACGTTGTGCTCGTCCATACTGATGCGGAAGGGGGCGTAGTTGTTGTTGTTGCAGAGGTGCGACAGGTGCAGCCGGTGGTGGAAGACGCGCAAGCAGTTAATTAAATCTGTTATCGAGCTTTGTTTCGAACGTCTTCTCAAGGCCAGTGATCTTCTCCATGGCCTCTTCAAAATTGTTCATCACATCTTGTACCTGTTCAGTCATCATTTGCTGAAACTTATCATGAAGCTCCTTGTTCGATAAGTTCTCCCAGTCAATCTCGTCGGCTTGTGATCCTGGCATGGTTAGCAGCAATAGAAACACACAAGAATATGATCCGACAGACTACTAAGAAGTGGTGGTGGTGTATCACAAATCCGTCAAGCAAATCTCAAATTCTTACCAGTTCTTACCCAGCAGCAGGCGGTGATCGGCAACCGTTGTAGTCAAAAACTCTCAAAGCTTGGATAGAGCGATTACCAGGGAGAGTCAAACACACGACGTAGATGTATGTGGAGCTGGGAAGGCTTATAGTATGGTAGCAAAAAGGGTCAGCAATAATCAATTCAGAGATGCAAAGTTGAATAAACGCTCAACGACGGTATTGTGCTGGTCCTAGGCTAAACTGTGCTAGAGACGCGAGCCTAGAACACCAACAAAATCACGGCGCGGCACGTAAACAAGGGAAAAGCACACTCTGCATTTTTTTTCGCTCTTTTTTTTTGCGCTCTGTTTTTTTTGCGCTGCTTTTTTTTTGCGAAAAACCACTATAATGGCGAGTGTCTCAAAACTCTTCCTAGGTCAAACTGACAGGATGGGCACGAAATTTTTTTTTCCGACCAATTTTTTTCTTTCGACTGCCCGGACCCAAAAACTGGAAACAGGTCAAAAAAAACTTCCTATAATGGCACCTGTCTCAAAACACTCAGAAACACCTAAAAATAAGATAGCCAGAAAATTTTTCGAAAAATGCGTTTTCGAAAATTTTTGGGCCTAAACGGAGCGTGGCTACCCGACTCCGGCAAGGAAACACGAATCGGAATCTAGATGGATCTCGAAAACAACCCTAATAAGCAAGGAACTCGGATTGGTGGTGGATATATGGTGGTGGTATATGGCAGCGGTGGTGGTAGCGGTGGTAGTATATGGATATGGATCGGTGGTGGTATATGGACACGGATTGGTGGTGGTATATGGATACGGATTCGGAGCGGTGGTGGTAGATGGCAGGGGCGATGATGATGGTGCGGCGGCGGCGTGACAACTTATGACCAGAACTCGAACCTCTAAAAGACTAGACTCTAAGACCAGCAACTAGACACGACGATGCAACCGCAAATTCAACAAAGCAAAACCCTAAAAAGATTATGCAAAGGCTCAGATTGGTTCGGATATGATGAACTAACCCTAATTTTTTTTTGTGGCTTTTTCGTGGACTGTAGGTATGAAGAACAGACTCGATCTAAACTACGAAAAACTGTAAAATCTCACCGAGCAACCTGGAAATCTGATACCACTTGATAGAGGCAAAGGTGTCCCGTCTTTCGATGAGATGGTGGATTTCGCTTTGGTGGAGGTCGACTTTGACGATCCGACTACGAGCGTGCGAGGACGTCGCGCCTTAGCAATCGCTAAACCAACTCCGAGAGGTTATTGACCACGCCGGAGCACGATCAACCTGACCACGAGGGTCTGTTTCCTGCGAGCAAACGAAGAACAAGCAAGAAACTAAGATTGCAATCTGGATATTGCGAATATAAGACGAAAGCTTTATTGATCAAGGTGGGGTTCTTTGACGCCTTTGTCTGGTCGTTGAACACAAACGAAGTACGCGAAGTTGCAGCTATGGCGAACTTTTAATCTAAACAAAACCCAAAGTCTAAACGATGCCCTAAGGGCTGTATATATGGAGGAAGAGGGGGGGGGGATTTCGTGGCCCTTGGTGGAGGGGTCCGAAATCAACCCTATCTCTTGTTTCCCCACACATACGGACTCTAAAAATAGCCTATACTTATGTATTTCGAAATTACATGGGCCTGGCCCAATAATAAGGTGACGCAGCACCTAAAATAGCCTCGGGACGAAATTTATGAAGTGGCATCTTGTATATTTCGTCCAAGGCTTCATGCACATTATGGTGGCTTCAAAGTCCTGAAATCATCACTTGTAACTCCGTTCTTGTTCCCCTTGCGCATGCCATCATCTCCATGCTTGTTCTTGCTCCAATGTTCATCCTTCTCCAAGCTAGGCCCTTCATTTGTAAGCAAAACAAATGTATCCAATTTAGGCAGCATCATATTCTCATGAACATTAGAATCATTACCAAGAAACGGAAGTACCTGGTAATTTAGTTGGCGTGCACGAGCTCTAGTAATTGGTCCAGTATGTATAGCAGCAGGGGCTGTGGGTGTAACAATTGTATTGATGTCCTCATCATTCAAACTCTTGTGATTCGTGTACACCTCACAATGATTTCCAATAAGAAAATGTCTCCAAGTCTTCAACGCATGCACTACAGCTACTAACTCCAAATCATGTGTGGCACAATTTAACTCATGAGGTTTAAGCTGTCGTGACGCATACGAAACAACTCTCCCCTCCTGCATAAGCACTGCTCCAAGTCCTCGACGTGAAGCATCGCAATACACCTCGTAATCCTTGGTCTGATCTGGCAGAATCAACACTGGCGAGGTAACCAAACGTGTCTTCAATTCTTGGAAACTGGCCTCACATTCCTCAGTCCAATTGAACTTGGTATCCTTCTTCAACAACTCTGTCATGGGCTTTGCAATCTTTGAAAAATTCTCAATGAATCTCCGCTAGTATCCTGCCAGTCCAAGAAAACTCCTGATCTCTCCAACTGTCGTTGGTGCTACCCAATTTGTCATGGTGACAACCTTTGTGGGGTCTATTGCTATTCCTTCTTCGGATATAACATGTCCAAGGAATCAAACTTCCTTCAACCAAAATTCACATTTGCTGAACTTGGCATATAACTGGTGTTCTCTGAGCTTCTCCAATACCAAATGCAAATGCTCCTTATGCTCCTCTTCGTTCTTCGAGTAGACAAAAATATCATCAATCAACACCACGACGAACTTATCCAGAAAGTCCATAAATACCTTGTTCATCATGTTCATGAAGTAGGCAGGTGTGTTAGTCAGACCAAATGACATAACGATGTACTCGTACAGCCCGTACCTGGTGGTACAAGCCGTCTTAGGTATATCCTGCTCTTGAATCTTCAACTGATGGTATCCTGATCGCAAATTGATCTTGGAAAATACCTTTGCTCCTTGCAATCGGTTAAACATATCATTGATCATCGGCAGTGGGTACTTGTTCTTGATTGTTACTGCATTCAAGCCTCGATAGTCAACAACCATCCTCAATGATCCATCCTTCTTCTCCACTAGAAGCACTGGTGACCCCCAAGGCGAAGAACTTGGGCGAATGTAGCCTTTATCTAGTAACTCCTTA
The DNA here is from genome assembly GCF_002162155.2 of Triticum dicoccoides. NCBI lineage: Eukaryota > Viridiplantae > Streptophyta > Magnoliopsida > Poales > Poaceae > Triticum > Triticum dicoccoides. The sequence continues at coordinate 91,143 of NW_021306131.1, forward strand.
ATCTGACTCTTAATCTCCTCCAAATCCTTTGCTGACATCCTGTATGGTCTCTTGGATATCCGCCATGTGCCTGGCAAAAGCTAAATTAAAAATTCGATGTCTCTATCCGGTGGCATGCCTGGCAACTCTTCTGGAAATACATCAGGAAAATCCTTCACTACTGGTACTTCCTCCTGCACAACTCCTGATAAGGAATTTACGTGCATCCTCTTCGGCTCATGTCTTGATACATACCTTATCCTTCTCCCTTCTGTGGTAGTAAGCAAAATCGACTTACTGGCGCAATCGCTGTTTCCTCCATACATCGATAGCCAATCCATACCCAGAATCACATCCAAACCTTGAGATTCCAAAATGATTCAGTCTGAGGGGAAAACATGCTTGCCTATACTCAACGGCACTTGAAAACATCCTCGACTGGCCATATACTCTCCTCCTGGTGAGGTTACTAGCATGGGTGTTCCTAGAACCTTGGTGGGCAGTCTATACTTCACAAATCCCCTTGATATGTATGAATGTGATGCACCAGTATAAAAAAGAACGAGTGCAGTAAATGACTTAACCAAAAACTTACCTATTACTGCATCGGGCTAGGCTTCAACCTCCTCCACACTAACGTGGTTCACCTGTCCTCTGCTGAAAGGGTTTGGCCTCTTCCCAGAGCTTCCATGGCCATTTCCATTCTAGCCTTCAGGACATTCATTGGCGTAATGTCCGGTCTTTTGGCACTTAAAGCAAGTGACTTGACTCAGATCTCTCTTGGCTGGTGTTGAGGGGTTGGTACGGTTCTGGCCATTGCTTCATCCATTCCCGTTACCATTCTTGGAACCATTATGGTTGTGTGAGCTACCACCTCCATGGGTATGCTGGAACTGTCCTCCCGATTTCGCGGTAAAATGTGGCTTCTGCTGAGCTCCAGAATTGTATTTCCCTTGTCCATACTTCCTCTTGCGGTTTTCAATCTGCTGCTGCTTCCATTCAATCATAAGAGCACGGTCTACCAACTCCTAGTAGTTGTTGAAACTTGCTACCATCAACTACATACTCAGCTCATCATTCAGTCCTTCCAGAAACTTCTCTTGCTTAGCTGCATCTGTAGCAACATCATCTGGGGCATAACGTGCTAGTTTACTGAAATCATCCACATACTGGCCAACTGTACGTCCTCCCTGGCGTAAGTTGCAAAACTCACGCTTTTTCATGGCCATAGCTCCTGCTGAAACATGGGCAGTACGAAAAGCATGCTGAAACTGATCCCACATGACAGTGTCTACTGGATAGGTGGTTGTGAAATTCTCCCACCATGATGTTGCGGGTCCCTCAAGCTGATGTGCGGCAAATCGCACCCTCTCCGCATCTGGGCATCCTGTAGTGGTCAACTCCCTGGCTATCTTGCGAAGCCAACCATCTGCAACAATCGGCTCGGTGCTACTGGAGAAAACCTGCGGATTCAGCCTAAGAAAACGGATTAAGTGATCAACAGGTGGTGGTGGTGGGTTGTTGTTGTTGTTGTTCCCCTGATTCTGATTCTGGACTAGAATCTGCATCAATGCATTCTGCTGCTGGATCAACTGGGTGAGCTCCGGTGGAAAAGCAAATCTGTTCTCATGTCTCGGAGGCATCTGAGGGTTTAGAGAAGATGAGAATACATAATAGAATGAGGTCTAGAGGGAAAACACTACCCATATGCACATGAGACAAATTTCAATCAAAACACTTCATTCAAACAAGCAAGGGCATACAACGGTCTATCTATCGTTATAAAAGTGCTCGGACTATACTAGATACATGGAGGGAAATACTACTACTGTTATGGTGGTCTACTAGAAAAACTGCTCCGATGAAGACTCCATGATATCTGCTCCAGCTTCATCAACATAGTCATCATCACTATCGTCCGGGTCCGAGTCGGTGTCGTCGATGATGATGTAGTTCTCTGGACAAGTGCAATCTTCGTCTTCTCCAGTTGCTGGAAATCCCAAGAACACTCTTAGCTTCTTCTTCAGATCTTCATTCTTCTCGACTAGCGTTGCTATTTCCTCCTCATATCCATCGCGTGTAGACTTGAGTTCTTCCTCCAGTTTCGTGATCTTGGTCATGGCCTTTTTCAGATCCATCATGCATGCGCACATCTGGTTCTCCTGGCGTCGAATGTGCTGGTTTAACTCCTGGATGAAAGTTGCAATTGATCTGTCCTTCCTGGTGCTGATCATCTCCCATTGCTCATCTCGGCGCCCACAAATCTGGTAGATAGTATCCTTAAGCTCCTTGTGGTAAACTTCTCCAATACGTCCCATGGTGATGTGGGCTGCCATGCTCTTTCCTAGACTCTAGGTTGGTGCATCAAAGGAAAACTCTATGGGCTCAGTGACGGGCATGAACGTCCTTCCTGGAACTTGAACTTGAATCATCCAGCGCTCTTCTTCAGGTAATGTGGTGTTGTAGGTCCCGGTGAAGCTTGGTACTCCAATGTTCAGGTATCTCATGACTTCCTTCAGGTGTCGTCCAAAGGGTGTATCTTCATCCGGTTGCGTGAAATTGTTCCTTGCATCTGCCATCCTAAAAGAGTAGAAAAGATGAGGAGTAAAAAATGAGAAGGGAGAGTAGTGATCTAGGGCTTTAGCTTAGTGGTCGTGTCCTACAGTCAGCATGTGCTCTGATACCATCTTGTAGCAACCAGACCTCTAACAGTCTGATCTCTGTGCATCAGTGTCATCCCTGGCTCAGTAATGCTGACATGCATAGTACTCAAAGGATTTATAACAGAGTAGCAATCACACCCTTATTACATTGAATGTCTCAAAAGAGAGCTATTACAATAAATATGGCTTAAGGCCATCTAATAACGATAACAGTGGAAGGCTTGGAAGATAAGTGAGTCCATCAACTCCAACAGCATCACTGAGTATAGACCCATGATCCTAAGGCATCTTACTCGTCATCTGTAAAGTCTGCAACATGAACGTTGCAGCCCGAAAATGGGTCAGCACATGGAATATGTTGGCAATGTAACACATAGAGAGTAATGAAAGAATAAAGCTATACTACATGCATATATGGCTTGGTGGAAAGCTCTATGGTTACAGTTTTGCATAAAGACAATTTTTCCCTACTACAAAGGAATAAATTTTATTTAACTATCATGGTGGTTGTTAAACATTGAGAATGGTTGACAGCACTCTCAATCCCAATTAAGTAACATCATCATTAGACAAACCCAACAATATTAATTAAAGTAACATGATGAGATTCACATGATAATCCAAGTACTAGATACTCAAAATGTCCATAACCGGGGACACGGCTAATCATGATTAGTTTATACACTCTGCAGAGGTTGCGCACTTTTCCCCACATGACTCGATCTCCTCCGTTGGTTTTCTCGCACTACATGGTGTTTGAGAAACGGATGACCGGGACATAGTCTTTCAGAAGCGCTAGCACCTTACGATGGGTAGACCTATACACCTACTTTCCCCTACATCTGCTAGTCTACCACTTTAAGAGTTCGCACGACTTAGTCAACTATGCTAGAGCTCATAATAGCATGTGGCTGCACACGGAAGTTTCTAGCATGAATAATCTTATGATCCCTTTGAGCCTGGGTGGCGGTCCAAAAAAAAACAGGCATTCCTGGAATACCCAGGTACCTCAATCCACCCAGATGTGTATTAAAGTTGCCACCTTAAATAAACCATTAATTAACAATCTCACATCTGTCATGGATACACTCACCCAATCCACGTCTACTAGCATAGCATGGCATAAATAAGCAAACTTAGAAAGTAACTCCCAAGGGTTTGATAATAAAACTGGTGATAGGTACTACCTCATCTACTTCCCAAAACCCACATATTAATCAGATCCTAATCATGCAATTTTTTGAGGATTGATCTAATGCATAAAAATGGGGTAATAAAGGGATATGATCAAAGTGTTACTTGCCTTGCTGATGATCCCCGAAACCTAGGGATTCGAAGTAGCAAGCGGCGCAATCCGGGTACTCTATCGCAAGCAAATAAACAAACAAGCATACAATAATTATTCATCTAATGCACAAGTAAAACTCAAATAAGAGATCTAACCAGAAGCTCAACTTAAGAACTCTGGTTTGCAAAAAGAATCAAATCGAACGAAGAAACAAAACTCAAACGGCGAAAGAAACAAGCTTCGTTTACTAATCTGGACCTAAGTCAAATTTTACAAAAGCAAAAACTTGTTTGAGTAGATTAATCAGAAAGATGGTTTCGATACGAAACTCTAGGCGCTTGAATCGCCTGATTCCGATAAACGAGCGAAAAGTTATACTAAAACGAAAATCGGATCAGAAATCGCGATCAGAAAAATCGCGGAATAAATCCGAGAAAAAGAAAAACGACGAATAGATTAATGAACGAACGTTCATTATCAGGATCTAAACGATGAACGCGTTCGTTAAAATGAACGAACGAGCAAATGCTCGCTAATTAACCTAAACCGAAAAAAACCGATCTAATAAATAAAAAAACGAATCTAAAAAAACCGACGGAAAAACCGAACATTTTTTTCTAAAAAAACGGCGGCAGCGAGGTCAACATCAGGGTGCGGGTTGGCGGCGGCGGCGGCTCTGGTGAGGGCGGCGGCAGTCGGCGGCGGCGGCGGCGGGGTCCGGCGGTGGTGGCGGCGGTGGCGGCAGCGAGCGGCGCTAGGGTTAGGGTTCGGGACGGCGGGGTGGCTCAGGTGGGCTGGCGGGGCGGCCCGAGGCTGGGGCGGCTTGGGCCTTGGGCTTTAAAGGCCGGCCGGGTCGGAGTCCCGGATGGACACGGCCCGGTAGGTCGGTTCGTTTCTTTTGTTTTTTTAAAACATTACGCGCAGAAAAACAATTGAAAGAAATACTAAACGGACTCCAAAAATCCTGAAATAAATTTTCCCCAGCTTCTAAAATCAAGCTGGTTTAGATGAACATTTATTTCGAGCCTAGATGAAATTTTGAAAAACACGCATTTTTCCTAAATTCAAATAAAATAGCAATAAAATCCAAAATAAAATCTTATTTGATTTTTTATTAAATCCTCAATATTTCTTTATTTTGGGAAAGTCATTTTATTCCCTCTCTCATAATTTATAATTTGAAATAATTGGAGATAAAATAAATAAAATCAAATGATCCTATTTCCAAAATTTGAGAAAACTCAAATATGAAAATATCGAAATCCCCAACTCTCTCCGTGGGTCCTTGAGTTGCGTAGAATTTCTAGGATCAAGGTAAAATGCATTAAATATGATATGCAGTAATGATCTATTTGTATAACATTCCAAATTGAAATCAACACTTAATTCAATGGGTGCACTCAAAATTGTTAGTATTTTAGTTGTTGGATCACAAGACGCATTCATTACAGTAACACAATTCTATAAAATAGATGGTGTGCCAAAATCACTAGGTAACTCAACACATGATGTATTCAAATTAACTAGGCATGCATCATTCTCATGTGAAAGTGGAAAATATGTACCTTTGTCATTACCTCTTATGATCAACTTATATGATGTAGGCACTCTCCGTGATGATGTGTCACATGGTGGAGAGGATGTAGTTCGCGCAACAATGGATGTGGTTGTCATAGCACGCCTAGTAGTTGAAGAAACATCTATATCAACACTTGGAATGTGTACATTACGCTTGTTCTCCTTGTGGGCAACATGTCGTTTTATTTCCCATTCAGCTTTGCAAGCAAGATGAAACAAATGGTCCATAGGATAACACTCTTCATGAATTAGTATCTCTTGAATATCACGGTTTAATCTTCCCCAAAATCTATCCATAAAATCTTCTTCACTTTCTTCTGAAAATGAGTGCAACAATGCAGTTTGTAAATCAACATAATATTTTGTGACCATGTCAGTGCCTTGTTTTAAATGTTGTCATTTTTTAATCATGCCACGAGTATAATAAACATCAACGAATCTATCTCTCATGACAAGTTTTAAATCATCCCAAGTAGTAGGTATAAAATCAGGGTTTAACCGATAATATTCACTCCACCAAACTAAAGCAAAGCTACTGAAAGTACTAACCGCAGCTTGAAATTTTCCACGCTCATCAAAATTATGGGAAGCAAATATAGCATTTATTTCGTACTCCCATTCAATATATAAATCAGGCCTAAAACGAACAATAAATGGTGGCATGAAAACATTAACCTGATTATGTGCATTCTGATATTGTTGCTTTTCTTGTGATGAGTGTTGTATTTTCTTAGGTGGTGGCAAATCTCCCACGATCGATGAAGCCCAAGAACTAACAACTTTGGAACCTGCCATAGTTAGTAGAAAACAAGAAACAAAATCCAAGAATAATGTTCCTACTAACTACTAGGATGTGGTGGTAAACGCTCATAGTATATAGCAAAAATCAATATCTTACAAGGTCTTACCATGCAGCAGGTGGTGACAGGCAACCAGCGGTGTCAAATAACTCCAAAGATTGAGTAAACCGATTGCCAGGGGAACTTACGTATACACGGTGTAGAAATATGTGGAGTTGGGTTGGCTATATATGGTAGCAAAAAAATGGCAATAATCAATTCAAAGATGCAATGTTGAATAAACGCTCAACGATGGTACTGTGCTGGTCCTAGGCTAGACCGGACTGGAGACGCGAGCCTAGAACACTAATGAGGTCACGGTGTAGCACAACTAGCATCAATGAAGGATACTAAGTAGCTCTGGACAGCAAGATATAACTGAAGATGACAACGGCAGTAAAGATAATGATGAAAAACAACTGCCAAGCAGGATATACAACAACTCTCTCTCCAACTTTCCTCTTGAAAAGTTTGTGCCAATTTTCTAATAATTTTTTTCAAAGAATTCTACTAACTCAAGCTTTCCAATGCAAAAAGAATCACTCAATTCTGAATTAATATGAGGAGTCAAAAAATTCTAAAATTGGCTTGAAAAACTGGAATAAGTTGTGTTCGCGAACTTCGGAGGGCAAAAAGACCTATTTAGAAGCCTATATTGAGGTGCCAAATATGGAATCAGCTTATGCAACTATTTAGATTCGGCTCATCGCTAACTTTCATTTGAGTACTCGCGGAGCCAAAACGGACTTCGTATGAGAAAGTTATGCCTGTTTTATTGAACAGTGCACAAAACAGATTTCAATCCGAATTCAACTACAAGTTTGAGTCTAGATAGATCTGAATTTTGTTTTTTTTCTTCTCTCTTTTTTTTCCTCACACTTTTTTTTCTTTTTCTTACTCTCCTTTTTTTCTCTGACTTTTTTTTTACTTTTTCCTTTCTTTTTTTTTGTCCGTCTTTTTTTTCTCCCTCTTTCCAAAAGAAACTAGATAAGATGTAGAATGAATCAAGCGAAGATGTGAACGACCTCAACTATGATTATGACCATGAATGGTGGGTAGAACATGATGAAAATTGATGGATGGGTGGTGGACAGTGGAAGATATAACGACGCAGTGGCAGCGTGACTACTGTGAACAGAACTCGAAACTCTAAACGAACTAGACACTAAGACCAGCAACTCGACAAGACGATGAAACCGATAATTCAATATTGCAAACAATGAAAAGAAAATTGCAAAGGCTTAGACTGGCTTGGGCAAAGGATGAATAGATCTAACTTTTTTGGGGTTTTTTTCTTGGACAATAGGTAAGAAAATAAATCTAATCGAGGGAAAACTGGAAATTCTCACCAAGCGACCTGAAAACTGATACCACTTGATAGAGGCGGGGGTGTCACGATCTTTTGATGAGATGATAACTATCGATTTTGTGGAGACGACTTTGACGATCCGACTACAAACATGCATGACGTTGCGTCTTAGCAATCGCTAAACCAATTCCGAGAGGTTATTGACCACGCCGGAGCACAATCAACCCGACCACAAAGGTCTATTCCTACAAGCAATCAAAGAACAAGCAAGAATGTATAAAAGCAATATGAATATTGCGAGAATATATGAAGTATTGATAAAGGTGGGGATCCGTAAGCTGTCTTAGTCTGGTCGTTGGACACAAACGAAGTACACGGAGTTTCAATGGCTAACTTTTACCTAAACAAATCCCAAGGAAAAAGCTACTAGATGGATCTACTTATATAGGAGCAAGGGGTGGCGGCCAAGGAGGTGGGAGGACATCCCAAGGTAGGCTAAAAAGAACCCTAGGTCATACAAGGCTCATGGGCCCAAGTGGAGGTGATGCAATACCTTTGGACTTGTAGTTTGACTCGGATTCTGCTGCAGCATTAGATTGCTTCGTCGATATCTCAATGCTCCGGACGAATTTGAAGGTGAATCCAATTGGGTTGGAGAGAGCACGAAATCTACTGTCGAACAAAAAAGAATCACCCAATTCGGAGTCTGTATGAAAAAGTTGTTGGCGTTTTGAGTCAGGTATGTCTGTGCAGTCTGAATCTGAATCTAGAACGTGAGAGACTTGGACTCTATCTTCTCTTGGCCCAAAAGTGACGTGAGAGAACTTTTTGAACAATAAGTAAACATCTCTTTCTCCCTTATCTTCATATGTGGATTTTACAATTGTCTCATACACCTCACAAATATACATGTATGCAATATTTTTGGTCATATCCATGATAGTCATGTCCTCATCAGATGTCATGTTACATAGGATTTCTTGTGATAATTCTATTGGTCACATCATGTTTGACAATCTGCTTGACTTGTCATATGCTATGCATGAGATCAACAATATGTCATATTTGCAATCTCATCATAGTGACTATGCATATGCCATTAAAATTAACCCAATTTGCACATATGGCATAGACGACAAGCCCAGGGTTATTGGCATTTGTGTTTCTTGTGATGATATTGATATGCTCCATTTGCATCATTTATCTCATATGCCAAGCCATGACCACTTAGCTTCGGATATGCATTGTTTTGGATATTGTCAATTTTCTCCATATGATGTTTCCACTATTGCTCATGAGGAGACCCCCATAGTTTCCTCATACATATTAGAAGATTTGGATTCATCCTATCATTTGCATGATCCCACTACTTGTGTGCACCATATGCTCCCCATGAATGAAAATGCTATTGATGTGCCATATACTTGCATTCTCAATTTGTGTCCCCATCGTGTCTTACATAGCAACTATTCTTTCATGATGGATGACATGTTCTTATACCATGCATCAAATTTCTTTGAGCAATGCTTATCTTGTACTAACTCACATTTGCAGATACACATCATGATCAATGATGTGTGCATTTACCATGCACACACTTTCTCTGGTTTGTGTCTCTTTTGTGTAGGTACCCATGAATACTTGTCAACCTCGCAATCCCACGAGTTGACAAACGAGCTCTAGAGATCAATGATGACATGGGATCCCATGGATTGCCTTTCCCACCACTCTCTTCGTGCAAAGTGTTCGCACATTTCTTCTACATGGCTCTCACATTGATGAGGACATGACTACCTTGGATATGACCAAAAATATTGCATATATGCATATTTGTCAGGTGATTTCTAGTGCAAACTATTCAATAATCTATTTATGTTATCCAGAACAAAAATACTTCACACACTTTTGTGTTTTGTCTAATTGCAGGTGTATGGGACATTTGTACAATCCACATATGAAGATAAGGAAGAAAGAGATGTTTATTTGCTGTCCAAAAAGTTCTCTCACGTCACTTTTGGCCCAAGAGAAGATAGAGTCCAAGTCTCTCACGTTCTGGATTCAGATTCGGACTGCACAGACACACCTGACTCAAAACGCACAAAAGTTTTTCATACGGACTCCGAATTGGGTGATTCTTTTTGTGTTGGAAACTAGATTTCGTGCACTTTCCAACCCAATTGGAATCACCTTCAAATTCGTCCGGAGCGCTGAGTTGTGGACGAAACAATCTGATGCTGCAGCAGAATCCGAGTCAAACTACAAGTCCAAAGGTGTTATATCACCTCCACTTGGGCCCATTGGCCTTGTACGACCTAGATTTAGTTTTAGGCTGCCTTGGGACGTCCTCCCACCTCCTTGGCCGCCACCCCTTGCTCCTATATAAGTAGATCCATCTAGTAGCTTTTCCTGGGGATTTGTTTAGTTAAAAGTTAGCCATTGCAACTTCGTGTACTTCGTTTGTGTCCAACGACCAGACCAAGACCGCTTCCGGATCCCCACCATTATCAATACCTCATATATATTTGCAATATTCAGATTGCTTTATCATATTCTTGCTCGTTCTTCGATTGCTTGCAGGAATAGACCTTCGTGGTCAGGCTGACCGTGCTTCCGGCATCGTCAGTAACCTTAGGAGATTGGTTTAGCGATTGCTAAGGCGCAACGTCGTGCACGTTTGTAGTCGGATCGTCAAAGTCGTCTCCACCAAATCGATAGTTATCATCTCATCGAAAGATCGGGACACCCCGCCTCTATCAAGTGGTATTAGACCCTTTGCAATTTATATTCATTGCTTGCATAGTTGAATTATCGGTTGCATCGTCGTGTCAGTTGCTGGTCTTAGTGTCTAGTTCCTTTAGAGTTTCGAGTTCTGTTCACATTAGTCACGCCGCCGCTGCATCATTATCCCTTCCGCCGTCCACCATCCCATCTATTAATTTCCACCATGTGCTACGCACTGTTCATTGTCATAATCATAGTTGATGTCATTCGCATCTTCGCCTGATCCAATCTGCATCTTATCTAGTTTGTCTTGGAAAGAGGGAGAAAAAAAAGAGAGAGAAAAAAAAAGAGAAAAAAGGAAAGAAAAAAAAGAAAAAGAGAGAGAAGAAAAAGAAAAAAAAGCGTGAGAAAAAAAAGGAGAGAAAAAAAAATTGGATCTATCTAGAATCAATCTCGTACCTGAATTCGGATTGGAATCTGTTTTGCGCACTGTTCAGTAAAACAGGTGTATCTTCCTCATACGAAGTCAGTTTTGGCTCCGTGAGTACTCAAATTGAAGATAGCGACGAGCCGCATCTAAATAGTCGCAGAAGCTAGTTCAATATTTGACACCTCAAAATCGGCTTCTAAATAGGTCTTTTTGCCCTCCGAAGTTCGTGAACACAACTTGTTCCAATTTTTCAGGCCAGTTTTAGAATTCTTTGACTCCTCATATCAACTCGGAATTGAGTGATTCTTTTTGCATTGGAAAGCTTGAGTTAGTAGCATTCTTTGAAAGAATTTATCAAAAAATTGTCTCAAACTTTTCAAGAGGAAAGTTGGAGAGAGAGTTGTTGTATATCCTGCTTGGCAGTTGTTTTTCATCATTATCTTCACTGCCGTTGTGATCTTCACTTATATCTTACTGTCAAGAGCTACTTAGTATCCTTCATTGATGCTAGTTGTGCTACGCCGTGACCTCATTAGTGTTCTAGGCTCGCGTCTCTAGTACGGTCTAGCCTAGGACCAGCAGAGTACCGTCGTTGAGCGTTTATTCAACATTGCATCTTTGAATTGATTATTGCTAATCTTTTGCTACCATATATAGCCAACCCAGCTCCACATATTTCTACACCGTGTATACGTACGCTCCCCTGGCAATCGCTTTACTCAATATTCGGAGTTACTTGACACCGCTGGTTGCCGATCACCGCCTGCTGCATGGTAAGAACGTGTAAGACATTGATATTTGCTTTACTGTGAGCGTTTTACCACCACATCCTAGTAGTTATAGGAACATTATTTTTGGGTTTTGTTTCTTGTTCTATTAATCATGACAGGATCCAGAGTCAATTCATGGGCTTTGTCGATCGCGGGAGACGTGCCACCACCTTTGCAAATACCACAACCGTCACGAGAGGTGCACAAACATCCAAATGCACATGATCAGGTTAATGTATCTACACCACCATTTAATGGCCGTTTTAAACCTGCTTTATATATAGAATGGGAGTTCGACATAAAAAATATATTTGCTTCCCATAATTTCGATGAACATAAAAAGGTTAAGGTTGCGGTTGGTTCTTTCACTGGTTATGCTTTGGTTTGGTGGAGTGAATATTGTCGGTTACACCCTGATTATATACCTACTACTTGGGATGATTTGAAACTTGCCATGCGACATACTTTCGTCCCTGCTTATTATACTCGTGACATGATTAAGAAGTTGCAACACTTAAAACAAGATAGTGAAACTGTAACAAAATATTATGATGATTTACAAACTACCTTGTTGCATTCCTCTTTAGAAGAAAGTGAAGATGATTTTATGGATAGATTTTGGGGAGGATTAAACCGTGATATTCAAGAGATACTAATTCATGAAGAGTGTTATCCTATGGACCATTTGTTTCATCTTGCTTGCAAAGCTGAACAGGAAATAAAACGACGTGTTGGCCACGAGGAGAACAAGCGCACGGTGCACATTCCAAGAGTTGATATGATTGCTCCTTCAACTACTAGGCATACTATGACAACCACATCCATTGTTGTCAGGACTACATCACCTCCACCATGTGACACATCGCCCCCGAGAGTGGCTACATCATCTGAGTTGATCATAAGAGGTAATGACAAAGGTACTGATCTTCCATCTCTACATGAGTATGATGAATGCCTTGTCAATTTGAATGCACCATCTGATGAGCTACCCACTACTTTGATCACACCACCTATTTTAGAGGACTACATTGATAATTTGACTTTGCCATGTGATCAAACAACTGAAATACCAACAATTTTGAGTGCACCCATTGAATTAACTATTGATGCAAAAGAACCAATGTTTAATCATTTTGATATGACCTCTAATCTTGGTGATGATTCTGTGTTGAATGACTTATTGCATGTTTGCTTATTTAAGCATGTTGTAGCATGTAAATTTGATGCCAGTAAGGTTTCTTCATCAATGTTGGGATGGTTTAATGATGAACATTGTCAATCTTTTGAAATGAATAAGAGCTTCACTTATATGTGCAAACTGAGTTGCAATATTTTCATGCCTTCTACTTCTTGTGCTAATTTTTTGGCTTTAGATTTTATGAACTATGCAAGTTACTCATCTATTCATGTGTCATATATGCAAAAATCAAGGGAAGTAAAAATGGATGACATATACATATACAACATGTACACCTTGTCTCTTTTGTTAGCCACATTTCAGATTAAGCAACGCCGAGGACGGCTTTATTTTCAAGAAGGGGAGGATGATGAGGACATGACTACCTTGAATATGACCAAAAATATTGCATATATGCATATTTGTCAGGTGATTTCTAGTGCAAACTATTCAATAATCTATTTATGTTATCCAGAACAAAAATACTTCACACACTTTTGTGCTTTGTCTAATTGCAGGTATATGGGACATTTGTACAATCCCCATATGAAGATAAGGAAGAAAGAGATGTTTATTTGCTGTCCAAAAAGTTCTCTCACGTCACTTTTGGCCCAAGAGAAGATAGAGTCCAAGTCTCTCACGTTCTGGATTCAGATTCGGACTGCACAGACACACCTGACTCAAAACGCACAAAAGTTTTTCATACGGACTCCGAGTTGGGTGATTCTTTTTGTGTTGGAAACTAGATTTCGTGCACTTTCCAGCCCAATTGGAATCACCTTCAAATTCGTCCGGAGCGTTGAGTTGTGGACGAAACAATCTGATGCTGCAGCAGAATCCGAGTCAAACTACAAGTCCAAAGGTGTTATATCACCTCCACTTGGGCCCATTGGCCTTGTACGACCTAGATTTAGTTTTAGGCTGCCTTGGGACGTCCTCCCACCTCCTTGGCCGCCACCCCTTGCTCCTATATAAGTAGATCCATCTAGTAGCTTTTCCTGGGGATTTGTTTAGTTAAAAGTTAGCCATTGCAACTTCGTGTACTTCGTTTGTGTCCAACGACCAGACCAAGACCGCTTCCGGATCCCCACCATTATCAATACCTCATATATATTTGCAATATTCAGATTGCTTTATCATATTCTTGCTCGTTCTTCGATTGCTTGCAGGAATAGACCTTCGTGGTCAGGCTGACCGTGCTTCCGGCATCGTCAGTAACCTCAGGAGATTGGTTTAGCGATTGCTAAGGCGCAACGTCGTGCACGTTTGTAGTCGGATCGTCAAAGTCGTCTCCACCAAATCGATAGTTATCATCTCATCGAAAGATCGGGACACCCCGCCTCTATCACACATGGTTCTGGGTTATCGTCCATTACATATTATATGCCCATCTTGCCATGTTCACTTTGCATGATATGCTCATTCCTATGCCTTTGCCATGCATTTCAGACCCACGCTTTGCATTACACATGATGATTGATTCTACCACTTGTATGTGTATTTGCAAGCTTGGTGGAGATATTGCTTGTTATTGCCATGTTTGCTATGTGCCCCATGCCTATGATGATATATTGATCTTGCTTTGTGCTCGTGCTCGCGATATGTCCTATGCATTTCCTATATCTATCATTTTCTCACATGACATGATTTCCATGATTTCCTCTAGTGTGTTGCATCTTCGCTTCACTAGTTTGCACGGCTTGATTTCTATGCTTGCTCATGTTGCATCCAATCCTTGGAATACTTGCTACTATCACATGTTTGGTTGCAACAATGTCATTCCTTCACATATGCCATGTCCCGTTGATTGCTACATGATTGCCTTGATTGCCTCACACATGATGAACAATTGCTCTTTCCATTGTGTTCAGTGCCACACTATTTTCACTATACCATGCGCACATTATGATCGGATTGTCTTGCACTTACCCCATGTGTTTAGACATCTTCTCTTATTTGGTGTTGTGAATGCTTCTTATGCATACCATCGACCGTTTGTTGAGCCCCTAATGCACGCTTGCCATAACCTTGGGGTAGATGCTTATTCTCTTGACACACATATTTGCATCGCTACCTCACATTTACATGCTTGTTTCCTTGATGTCCTTGATTTTGCTCCATTTATGTGCTTACATGCCATGCCACACTCCCTTGTCACACCATATGCTATGCTTGATGACGACACTTGTTTGGTGAATCACCTCTTGAATGCTTGGTGTTGCTCTAACACTAACCGCATTTGTTTTTCCAAGTGTTTGTTCTACTTTCTCCTTTTGAAGGAATCACGAGACGGTGCGACGTTGGAGAGTGCCCATTTCAAGCTTGACGATGATGAGTACTTGGTGGTTGTCCACTTCTACACGGCGACACCCTCTCTTTCCCATGGTGATAAAGATCACGATCTGTGGACGATCTCTCCCAAGGGGAGGGGAGATGATGTGGAGCATCCCTCGACCATCACCATGGACATCACACCACCACCGCAAGCACGGAGAAGACCGATGACAAGAGAACACGCACGTGCCACCGAAACCGAGGTTGACTCCTTCCTCTTCGAACTCCATTCAAATTGACACGAGAATCGGGTTCTACCTCAAACGGAATTGTTGCGCATTCTTAGGTACCAAGAAGAAGTCCATGAAGAAGCTAGGAGGGATAGCCAAGCACATATGGAGAAGAAGGACGGACGAATTGTGAAGCAAGGAAGACCCCGGACTACCCCGGGTGCCCGGCCCCCTCCTCCGGCCGGCTGGGAAAGACCCTGGCCGCCCAGGGTGCCTGGCCACTTTGGCCTCGGGTGCCCGGCCCCGACCTGGGCGTTGGCAGAGCTCACCCTGGGCGCCCGGGCTGTCAACCCCCGGGTGCCCAGCACCCCTACAGCCACTCCTCGGGCGGTGGCCCTGATCGGGTCTGGGTGCCCGGCCGGTTTTACCCAGGGTGCCCGCACCACTCCAAGGGCCTGTGATGAGGACATGACTACCTTGGATATGACCAAAAATATTTATGTTATCCAGAACAAAAATACTTCACACACTTTTGTGTTTTGTCTAATTGCAGGTGTATGGGACATTTGTACAATCCACATATGAAGATAAGGAAGAAATAGATGTTTATTTGCTGTCCAAAAAGTTCTCTCACGTCACTTTTGGCCCAAGAGAAGATAGAGTCCAAGTCTCTCACGTTCTGGATTCAGATTCGGACTGCACAGACATACCTGACTCAAAACGCACACAAGTTTTTCATACGGACTCCGAATTGGGTGATTCTTTTTTTGTTGGAAACTAGATTTCGTGCACTTTCCAACCCAATTGGAATCACCGTCAAATTCATCCGGAGCGTTGAGTTGTGGACGAAACAATCTGATGCTGCAGCAGAATCCGAGTCAAACTACAAGTCCAAAGGTGTTACATCACCTCCACTTGGGCCCATTGGCCTTGTACGACCTAGATTTAGTTTTAGGCTGCCTTGGGACGTCCTCCCACCTCCTTGGCCGCCACCCCTTGCTCCTATATAAGTAGATCCATCTAGTAGCTTTTCCTTGGGATTTGTTTAGTTAAAAGTTAGCCATTGCAACTTCGTGTACTTCGTTTGTGTCCAACGACCAGACCAAGACCGCTTCCGGATCCCCACCATTATCAATACTTCATATATATTTGCAATATTCAGATTGCTTTATCATACTCTTGCTCGTTCTTCGATTGATTGCAGGAATAGACCTTCGTGGTCAGGCTGACCGTGTTTCCAGCATTGTCAGTAACCTCAGGAGATTGGTTTAGCGATTGCTAAGGCGCAACGTCGTGCACGTTTGTAGTCGGATCGTCAAAGTCGTCTCCATCAAATCGATAGTTATCATCTCATCGAAAGATTGGGACACCCTCGCCTCTATCAGCCTGCGTGCCTCTTTGGGTTTTTACACTTGTGTCCCCCCTCCTCCTTTTATTTGGTCCCTAGACTATATATACCCCTTCCCCGGCTCATTTAGAGGGATAGCAAAGTATTTGATAGACAAAGAGAGAGCTTTGCTCATCTTCTTCCTTATGGAGATCATGACCTCCTGAGGGAGAAGATCCACTCGTGGATATCAAGGCCTCCACTTGGAGAAGGATCCCCATCACAGGATCATCAAGACCTCTCTCCTCATAGGATTGGTATGAACTAGTACCTTGTGTATTTCCTTTGTTGTCCTTGGATTCATTGTGACCTCTTGTGTGTTCTTGGATCTAGCATATGTGTGATTGGATCTAGCTCAATTTGAGTGTTTCCCCTCTCTGGTGTTCTTTGTGTTCTTCGTGTTCTTGGGGATTTCCCCTCCAATTCGTGAAAGATCTCCACATAGGGTTCCACCCTACAACATAGGTTTGGTTTCGGACCCCTCCCCCAAGGGCCACGAAATTCCCCCCTCTTCCTCCATATATACAACCCTTAGGGCACCGTTTAGACTTTGGGTTTTTTTAGATTAAAAGTTCGCCATAGCTGCAACTTCGCGTACTTTGTTTGTGTTCAACGACCAGACCAAGACGTCGCAGAACCCCACCTTCATTAATAAAGCATTCCTCTTATATTTGCAATATCCAGATTGAAATCTCAGTTTCTTGCTTGTTCTTCGTTTGCTCGCAGAAAACAGACCCTCGTGGTCAATAACCCCTCGGAAGTTGGTTTAGCGATTGCTAAGGCGCGACGTCTCACACGTTCGTAGTCGGATCATCAAGGTCGACTCCCACAGAAAACGACATCCACCATCTCATCGAAACATCGGGACACCTTTGCCTCTATCAAGTGGTATCAGATTTCCAGGTTGCTCGGTGAGATTTTATAGTTTTTTTCCGTAGTTTAGATCGAGTCTGTTATCATACCTAGAGTCCACGAAAAAGCCACAAAACTTTTTTAGGATTAGTTCGTCCTATCCGAACCAGTCTGAGCCATTGCATAGTATTTTTAGTATTTTGCTTTGTTGAATTTGCGGTTGCATCGTCCTGACTAGTTGCTAGTCTCAGCGTCTAGTCTTTTAGAGTTTCGAGTTTTGTTCACGGGTATTCATGCCGCCGCCACACCTGATACATCGATCCGAGTCCATATACTACCACCGATCTGTATCCATATACCACCACCACACTGAGGCCATCTCATATTAGGTTTACTTTCGAGATCCATCTGTTTCCAGATTTGTGTTTCCTTGTCTGAGTAGGTTTCGGATTCCAGTCCATATACCACCACCACACTGTGATAGAGGCGAGGGTGTCCCGATCTTTCGATGAGATGATAACTATCGATTTGGTGGAGACGACTTTGACGATCCGACTATAAACGTGCACGACGTTGCGCCTTAGCAATCGCTAAACCAATCTCCTGAGGTTACTGACGATGCCGGAAGCACGGTCAGCCTGACCACGAAGGTCTATTCCTGCAAGCAATCGAAGAACGAGCAAGAATATGATAAAGCAATCTGAATATTGCAAATATATATGAGGTATTGATAATGGTGGGGATCCGTAAGCGGTCTTGGTCTGGTCGTTGGACACAAACGAAGTACACAAAGTTGCAATGGCTAACTTTTAACTAAACAAATCCCCAGGAAAAGCTACTAGATGGATCTACTTATATAGGAGCAAGGGGTGGCGGCCAAGGAGGTGGGAGGACGTCCCAAGGCAGCCTAAAACTAAATCTAGGTCGTACAAGGCCAATGGGCCCAAGTGGAGGTGATGTAACACCTTTGGACTTGTAGTTTGACTCGGATTCTGCTGCAGCATCAGATTGTTTCGTCCACAACTCAACGCTCCGGACGAATTTGAAGGTGATTCCAATTGGGTTGGAATGTGCACGAAATCTAGTTTCCAACAAAAAAAGAATCACCCAATTCGGAGTCCGTATGAAAAACTTGTGTGCGTTTTGAGTCAGGTGTGTCTGTGCAGTCCAAATCTGAATCCAGAACGTGAGAGACTTGGACTCTATCTTCTCTTGGGCCAAAAGTGACGTGAGAGAACTTTTTGGACAGCAAATAAACATCTATTTCTTCCTTATCTTCATATGTGGATTGTACAAATGTCCCATACACCTGCAATTAGACAAAACACAAAAGTGTGTGAAGTATTTTTGTTCTGGATAACATAAATAGATTATTGAATAGTTTGCACTAGAAATCACCTGACAAATATGCATATATGCAATATTTTTGGTCATATCCAATGTAGTCATGTCCTCATCATCCTCCCCTTCTTGAAAATAAAGCCGTCCTCGGCGTTGCTTAATCTGAAATGTGGCTAACAAAAGAGACAAGGTGTACATGTTGTATATGTATATGTCATCCATTTTTACTTCTCTTGATTTTTGCATATATGACACATGAATAGATGAGTAATTTGCATAGTTAATAAAATCTAAAGCCAAAAAATTAGCACAAGAAGTAGAAGGCATGAAAATATTGCAACTCAGTTTGCACATATAAGTGAAGCTCTTATTCATTTCAAAAGATTGACAATGTTCATCATTAAACCATCCCAACATTGGTGAATAAACCTTACTTGCATCAAATTTACATGCTACAACATGCTTAAATAAGCAAACATGCAATAAGTCATTCAACACAGAATCATCACCAAGATTAGAGGTCATATCAAAATGATTAAATATTGATTCTTTTGCATCAATAGTTAATTCAATGGGTGCACTCAAAATTGTTGGTATTTCAGTTGTTTGATCACTTGGCAAAGTCAAATTATCAACGTAGTCCTCTAAAATAGGTGGTGTGATCAAAGTAGTGGGTAGCTCATCAGATGGTGCATTCAAATTGACAAGGCATTCATCATTCTCATGTAGAGATGGAAGATCAGTACCTTTGTCATTACCTCTTATGATCAACTCAGATGATGTAGCCACTCTCGGGGGCGATGTGTCACATGGTGGAGGTGATGTAGTCCTGACAACAATGGATGTGGTTGTCATAGTATGCCTAGTAGTTGAAGGAACAATCATATCAACTCTTGGAATGTGCACCGTGCGCTTGTTCTCCTCGTGGCCAACACGTCGTTTTATTTCCTGTTCAGCTTTGCAAGCAAGATGAAACAAATGGTCCATAGGATAACACTCTTCATGAATTAGTATCTCTTGAATATCATGGTTTAATCCTCCCCAAAATCTATCCATAAAATCATCTTCACTTTCTTCTAAAGAGGAATGCAACAAGGTAGTTTGTAAATCATCATAATATTTTGTTACAGTTTCACTACCTTGTTTTAAGTGTTGCAACTTCTTAATCATGTCACGAGTATAATAAGCAGGGACGAATATATGTCGCATGGCAAGTTTCAAATCATCCCAAGTAGTAGGTATATAATCAGGGTGTAACCGACAATATTCACTCCACCAAACCAAAGCATAACCAGTGAAAGAACCAACCGCAACCTTAACCTTTTTATGTTCATCGAAATTATGGGAAGCAAATATATTTTTTATGTCGAACTCCCATTCAATATATAAAGCAGGTTTAAAACGGCCATTAAATGGTGGTATAGATACATTAACCTGATCATGTGCATTTGGATGTTTGTGCACCTCTCGTGACGGTTGTGGTATTTGCAAAGGTGGTGGCACGTCTCCCGCGATCGACAAAGCCCATGAATTGACTCTGGATCCTGTCATGATTAGTAGAACAAGAAACAAAACCCAAAAATAATGTTCCTATAACTACTAGGATGTGGTGGTAAAACGCTCACAGTAAAGCAAATATCAATGTCTTACAAGTTCTTACCATGCAGCAGGCGGTGACCGGCAACCAGCGGTGTCAAGTAACTCCGAATATTGAGTAAAGCGATTGCCAGGGGAGCGTACGTATACACGGTGTAGAAATATGTGGAGCTGGGTTGGCTATATATGGTAGCAAAAGATTAGCAATAATCAATTCAAAGATGCAATGTTGAATAAACGCTCAACGACGGTACTGTGCTGGTCCTAGGCTAGACCGGACTAGAGACGCGAGCCTAGAACACTAATGAGGTCACGGCGTAGCACAACTAGCATCAATGAAGGATACTAAGTAGCCCTTGACAGCAAGATATAAGTGAAGATCACAACAGCAGTGAAGATAATGAGGTGAAACAACAGCCAAGCAGGATATATCAACAACTTTGTCTCCAACTTTCCTCTGAAAAAGTTTGTGCCGATTTTTTTGTTTTTTTTTCTTCTCTCTTTTTTTTCCTCACACTTTTTTTTCTTTCTCTCCTTTTTTTTCTCTGACTTTTTTTTTCCTTTTTTTTCTCTCGTTTTTTTTCTCTCTTTTTTTCTCCCTCTTTCCAAAGCAAACTAGATAAGATGCAGATTGGATCAAGTGAAGATGTGAACGATCTCAACTATTATTATGACAATGAATGGTGGGTAGCACGTGGTGGAAATTGATGGATGGGTGGTGGACAGCGGAAGAGATAATGATGCAGCGGTGGCGTGACTAATGTGAACAGAACTCGAAACTCTAAACGAACTAGACACTAAGACCAGCAACTCGACACGACGATGCAATCGATAATTCAACTATGCAATCAATGAAAAGAAAATTGCAAAGGCTCAGACTGGCTTGGACCAAGGATGAATAGATCTAACTCTTTTTTGTGGCTTTTTCTTGGACAATAGGTAAGAAAGTAAATCTAATCTAGGAAAACTGGAAATTCTCACCGAGCAACCTGAAAACTGATACCACTTGATAGAGGCGAGGGTGTCCCGATCTTTCGATGAGATGATAACTATCGATTTGGTGGAGACGACTTTGACGATCCGACTACAAACGTGCACGACGTTGCGCCTTAGCAATCGCTAAACCAATCTCCTGAGGTTACTGACGATGCAGGAAGCACGGTCAGCCTGACCACGAAGGTCTATTCCTTCAAGCAATCGAAGAACGAGCAAGAATATGATCAAGCAATCTGAATATTGCAAATATATATGAGGTATTGATAATGGTGGGGATCCGTAAGCGGTCTTGGTCTGGTCGTTGGACACAAACGAAGTACACAAAGTTGCAATGGCTAACTTTTAACTAAACAAATCCCCAGGAAAAGCTACTAGATGGATCTACTTATATAGGAGCAAGGGGTGGCGGCCAAGGAGGTGGGAGGACGTCCCAAGGCAGCCTAAAACTAAATCTAGGTCGTACAAGGCCAATGGGCCCAAGTGGAGGTGATGTAACACCTTTGGACTTGTAGTTTGACTCGGATTCTGCTGCAGCATCAGATTGTTTCGTCCACAACTCAACGCTCCGGACGAATTTGAAGGTGATTCCAATTGGGTTGGAATGTGCACGAAATCTAGTTTCCAACAAAAAAAGAATCACCCAATTCGGAGTCCGTATGAAAAACTTGTGTGCGTTTTGAGTCAGGTATGTCTGTGCAGTCCGAATCTGAATCCAGAACGTGAGAGACTTGGACTCTATCTTCTCTTGGGCCAAAAGTGACGTGAGAGAACTTTTTGGAAAGCAAATAAACATCTCTTTCTTCCTTATCTTCATATGTGGATTGTACAAATGTCCCATACACCTGCAATTAGACAAAACACAAAAGTGTGTGAAGTATTTTTGTTCTGGATAACATAAATAGATTATTGAATAGTTTGCACTAGAAATCACCTGACAAATATGCATATATGCAATATTTTTGGTCATATCCAAGGTAGTCATGTCCTCATCATCCTCCCCTTCTTGAAAATAAAGCCGTCCTCGGCGTTGCTTAATCTGAAATGTGGCTAACAAAAGAGACAAGGTGTACATGTTGTATATGTATATGTCATCCATTTTTACTTTCCTTGATTTTTGCATATATGACACATGAATAGATGAGTAACTTGCATAGTTCATAAAATCTAAAGCCAAAAAATTAGCACAAGAAGTAGAAGGCATAAAAATATTGCAACTCAGTTTGCACATATAAGTGAAGCTCTTATTCATTTCAAAAGATTGACAATGTTCATCATTAAACCATCCCAACATTGGTGAATAAACCTTACTTGCATCAAATTTACATGCTACAACATGCTTAAATAAGCAAACATGCAATAAGTCATTCAACACAGAATCATCACCAAGATTAGAGGTCATATCAAAATGATTAAACATTGGTTCTTTTGCATCAATAGTTAATTCAATGGGTGCACTCAAAATTGTTGGTATTTCAGTTGTTTGATCACATGGCAAAGTCAAATTATCAACGTAGTCCTCTAAAATAGGTGGTGTGATCAAAGTAGTGGGTAGCTCATCAGATGGTGCATTCAAATTGACAAGGCATTCATCATTCTCATGTAGAGATGGAAGATCAATACCTTTGTCATTACCTCTTATGATCAACTCAGATGATGTAGCCACTCTCGGGGGCGATGTGTCACATGGTGGAGGTGATGTAGTCCTGACAACAACAGATGTGGTTGTCATAGTATGCCTAGTAGTTGAAGGAACAATCATATCAACTCTTGGAATGTGCACCGTGCGCTTGTTCTCCTCGTGGCCAACACGTCGTTTTATTTCCTGTTCAGCTTTGCAAGCAAGATGAAACAAATGGTCCATAGGATAACACTCTTCATGAATTAGTATCTCTTGAATATCACGGTTTAATTCTCCCCAAAATCTATCCATAAAATCATCTTCACTTTCTTCTAAAGAGGAATGCAACAAGGTAGTTTGTAAATCATCATAATATTTTGTTACAGTTTCACTACCTTGTTTTAAGTGTTGCAACTTCTTAATCATGTCACGAGTATAATAAGCAGGGACGAAAGTATGTCGCATGGCAAGTTTCAAATCATCCCAAGTAGTAGGTATATAATCAGGGTGTAACCGACAATATTCACTCCACCAAACACAAGCATAACCAGTGAAAGAACCAACCGCAACCTTAACCTTTTTATGTTCATTGAAATTATGGGAAGCAAATATATTTTTTATGTCGAACTCCCATTCAATATATAAAGCAGGTTTAAAACGGCCATTAAATGGTGGTATAGATACATTAACCTGATCATGTGCATTTGGATGTTTGTGCACCTCTCGTGACGGTTGTGGTATTTGCAAAGGTGGTGGCACGTCTCCCGCGATCGACAAAGCCCATGAATTGACTCTGGATCCTTTCATGATTAGTAGAACAAGAAACAAAACCCAAAATAATGTTCCTATAACTACTAGGATGTGGTGGTAAAACGCTCACAGTAAAGCAAATATCAATGTCTTACAAGTTCTTACCATGCAGCAGGCGGTGATCGGCAACCAGCGGTGTCAAGTAACTCCGAATATTGAGTAAAGCGATTGCCAGGGGAGCGTACGTATACACGGTGTAGAAATATGTGGAGCTGGGTTGGCTATATATGGTAGCAAAAGATTAGCAATAATCAATTCAAAGATGCAATGTTGAATAAACGCTCAACGACGGTACTGCGCTGGTCCTAGGCTAGTCCGGACTAGAGACGCGAGCCTAGAACACTGATGAGGACATCAATACAATTGTTACACCCACAGCCCCTGCTGCTATACATACTGGACCAATTGCTAGAGCTCGTGCACGCCAACTAAATTACCAGGTACTTTCGTTTCTTGGTAATGATTCTAATGTTCATGAGAATATGATGCTGCCTAAATTGGATACATTTGTTTTGCTTACAAATGAAGGGCCTAGCTTGGAGAAGGATGAACATTGGAGCAAGAACAAGCATGGAGATGATGGCATGCGCAAGGGGAACAAGAACGGAGTTACAAGTGATGATTTCAGGACTTTGAAGCCACCATAATGGGTGCATGAAGCCTTGGACGAAATATACAAGATGCCACTTCATAAATTTCGTCCCGAGGCTATTTTAGGTGCTGCGTCACCTTATTATTGGGCCAGGCCCATGTAATTTCGAAATACATAAGTATAGGCTATTTTTAGAGTCCGTATGTGTCGGGAAACAAGAGATAGGGTTGATTTCGGACCCCTCCACCAAGGGCCACGAAATTCCCCCCTCTTCCTCCATATATACAGCCCTTAGGGCATCGTTTAGACTTTGGGTTTTGTTTAGATTAAAAGTTCGCCATAGCTGCAACTTCGCGTACTTCGTTTGTGTTCAACGACCAGACAAAGGCGTCACAGAACCCCACCTTGATCAATAAAGCTTTCATCTTATATTCGCAATATCCAGATTGCAATCTTAGTTTCTTGCTTGTTCTTCGTTTGCTCGCAGGAAACAGACCCTCGTGGTCAGGTTGATCGTGCTCCGGCGTGGTCAATAACCTCTCGGAGTTGGTTTAGCGATTGCTAAGGCGCGACGTCCTCGCACGTTCGTAGTCGGATCGTCAAAGTCGACTTCCACCAAAGCGAAATCCACCATCTCATCGAAAGACGGGACACCTTTGCCTCTATCACCGTGTATACGTACGCTCCCCTGGCAATCGCTTTACTCAATATTCGGAGTTACTTCACACCGCTGGTTGCCGATCACCGCCTGCTGCATGGTAAGAACTTGTAAGACATTGATATTTGCTTTACTGTGAGCGTTTTACCACCACATCCTAGTAGTTATAGGAACATTATTTTTGGGTTTTGTTTCTTGTTCTACTAATCATGACAGGATCCAGAGTCAATTCATGGGCTTTGTCGATCGCGGGAGACGTGCCACCACCTTTGCAAATACCACAACCGTCACGAGAGGTGCACAAACATCCAAATGCACATGATCAGGTTAATGTATCTATACCACCATTTAATGGCCGTTTTAAACCTGCTTTATATATTGAATGGGAGTTCGACATAAAAAATATATTTGCTTCCCATAATTTCAATGAACATAAAAAGGTTAAGGTTGCGGTTGGTTCTTTCACTGGTTATACTTTGGTTTGGTGGAGTGAATATTGTCGGTTACACCCTGATTATATACCTACTACTTGGGATGATTTGAAACTTGCCATGCGACATACTTTCGTCCCTGCTTATTATACTCGTGACATGATTAAGAAGTTGCAACACTTAAAACAAGGTAGTGAAACTGTAACAAAATATTATGATGATTTACAAACTACCTTGTTGCATTCCTCTTTAGAAGAAAGTGAAGATGATTTTATGGATAGATTTTGGGGAGAATTAAACCGTGATATTCAAGAGATACTAATTCATGAAGAGTGTTATCCTATGGACCATTTGTTTCATCTTGCTTGCAAAGCTGAACAGGAAATAAAACGACGTGTTGGCCACGAGGAGAACAAGCGCACGGTGCACATTCCAAGAGTTGATATGATTGTTCCTTCAACTACTAGGCATACTATGACAACCACATCTGTTGTTGTCAGGACTACATCACCTCCACCATGTGACACATCGCCCCCGAGAGTGGCTACATCATCTGAGTTGATCATAAGAGGTAATGACAAAGGTATTGATCTTCCATCTCTACATGAGAATGATGAATGCCTTGTCAATTTGAATGCACCATCTGATGAGCTACCCACTACTTTGATCACACCACCTATTTTAGAGGACTACGTTGATAATTTGACTTTGCCATGTGATCAAACAACTGAAATACCAACAATTTTGAGTGCACCCATTGAATTAACTATTGATGCAAAAGAACCAATGTTTAATCATTTTGATATGACCTCTAATCTTGGTGATGATTCTGTGTTGAATGACTTATTGCATGTTTGCTTATTTAAGCATGTTGTAGCATGTAAATTTGATGCAAGTAAGGTTTATTCACCAATGTTGGGATGGTTTAATGATGAACATTGTCAATCTTTTGAAATGAATAAGAGCTTCACTTATATGTGCAAACTGAGTTGCAATATTTTCATGCCTTCTACTTCTTGTGCTAATTTTTTGGCTTTAGATTTTATGAACTATGGAAGTTACTCATCTATTCATGTGTCATACATGCAAAAATCAAGGGAAGTAAAAATGGATGACATATACATATACAACATGTACACCTTGTCTCTTTTGTTAGCCACATTTCAGATTAAGCAACGCCGAGGACGGCTTTATTTTCAAGAAGGGGAGGATGATGAGGACATGACTACCTTGGATATGACCAAAAATATTGCATATATGCATATTTGTCAGGTGATTTCTAGTGCAAACTATTCAATAATCTATTTATCTTATCCAGAACAAAAATACTTCACACACTTTTGTGTTTTGTCTAATTGCAGGTGTATGGGACATTTGTACAATCCACATATGAAGATAAGGAAGAAAGAGATGTTTATTTGCTGTCCAAAAAGTTCTCTCACGTCACTTTTGGCCCAAGAGAAGATAGAGTCCAAGTCTCTCACGTTCTGGATTCAGATTCGGACTGCACAGACACACCTAACTCAAAACGCACACAAGTTTTTCATACGGACTCCGAATTGGGTGATTCTTTTTTTGTTGGAAACTAGATTTCGTGCACTTTCCAACCCAATTGGAATCACCTTCAAATTCGTCCGGAGCGTTGAGTTGTGGACGAAACAATCTGATGCTGCAGCAGAATCCGAGTCAAACTACAAGTCCAAAGGTGTTACATCACCTCCACTTGGGCCCATTGGCCTTGTACGACCTAGATTTAGTTTTAGGCTGCCTTGGGACGTCCTCCCACCTCCTTGGCCGCCACCCCTTGCTCCTATATAAATAGATCCATCTAGTAGCTTTTCCTTGGGATTTGTTTAGTTAAAAGTTAGCCATTGCAACTTCGTGTGCTTCGTTTGTGTCCAACGACCAGACCAAGACCACTTTTCGGATCCCCACCATTATCAATACTTCATACATATTCGCGATATTCAGATTGCTTTTATCATATTCTTGCTTGTTCTTCGATTGCTTGCAGGAATAGACCTTCGTGGTCAGGTTGATCGTGCTCCGGCGTGGTCAATAACCTCTCGGAGTTGGTTTAGCGATTGCTAAGGCACAACGTCGTTGCACGTTTGTAGTCGGATCGTCAAAGTCGTCTCCACCAAATCAATAGTTATCATCTCATCAAAAGATCGGGATACCCCGCCTCTATCAAGTGGTATCAGTTTTCAGGTTGCTCGGTGAGAATTTTCAGTTTTTCCTAGATTAGATTTATTTTCTTACCTATTGTCCAAGAAAAAGCCACAAAACAAAAGTTAGATCTATTCATCCTTTGTCCTAGCCAGACTGAGCCTTTGCAATTTTCTTTTCATTGTTTGCATTATTGAATTATCGGTTGCATCGCCGTGTCGAGTTGCTGGTCTTAGTGTCTAGTTCCTTTAGAGTTTCGAGTTCTGTTCACATTAGTCACGCAGCCGCTGCATTATTATCCCATCCACTGTCCACCATCCCATCCACCAATTTCCACCATGTGCTACGCACTGTTTATTGTCATAATCATAGTTGAGGTCACTCACATCTTCGCCAGATCGAATCTGCATCTTATCTAGTTTGTCTTGGAAAGAGGGAGAAAAAGAAGATAAAGAAAAAAAAGAGAGAAAAAAGGAAAGAAAAAAAAAGAAAAAGAGGGAGAAGAAAAAGAAAAAAAAAGCGTGAGAAAAAAAAGAGAGAAGAAAAAAAATTGGATCTATCTAGAATCAATCTCGTACCTGAATTCGGATTGGAATCTGTTTTGCGCACTGTTCAGTAAAACAGGTGTATCTTCCTCATACGAAGTCCTATTTGGCTCCGTGAGTACTCAAATTGAAGATAGCAACGAGCCGCATCTAAATAGTTGTAGAAGCTAGTTCAATATTTGACACCTCAAAATCGGCTTCTAAATAGGTCTTTTTGCCCTCCGAAGTTCGTGAACACAGCTTGTTCCAATTTTTCAGGCCAGTTTTATAATTCTTTGACTCCTCATATCAACTCGGAATTGAGTGATTCTTTTTGCATTGGAAAGCTTGAGTTAGTATCATTCTTTGAAAGAATTTATCAGAAAATTGTCTCAAACTTTTCAAGAGGAAAGTTGGAGAGAGAGTTGTTGTATATCCTGCTTGCCAGTTGTTTTTCATCATTATCTTCACTGCCGTTGTGATCTTCACTTATATCTTGCTGTCAAGAGCTACTTAGTATCCTTCATTGATGCTAGTTGTGCTACGCCGTGACCTTATTAGTGTTCTAGTCTCGCGTCTCTAGTCCGGTCTAGCCTAGGACCAGCACAGTACCGTCGTTGAGCGTTTATTCAACATTGCATCTTTGAATTGATTATTACTAATCTTTTGCTACCATATATAGCCAACCCAGCTCCACATATTTCTACACCGTGTATACGTACGCTCCCCTGGCAATCGCTTTACTCAATATTCGGAGTTACTTGACACCGCTGGTTGCCGATCACCGCCTGCTGCATGGTAAGAACTTGTAAGACATTGATATTTGCTTTACTGTGAGCGTTTTACCACCACATCCTAGTAGTTATAGGAACATTATTTTTGGGTTTTGTTTCTTGTTCTACTAATGATAGAGGCAAAGGTGTCCCGTCTTTCGATGAGATGATGGATATCGCTTTGGTGGAAGTCGACTTTGACGATCCGACTACGAACGTGCGAGGACGTCGCGCCTTAGCAATCGCTAAACCAACTCCGAGAGGTTATTGACCACGCCGGAGCACGATCAACCTGACCACGAGGGTCTGTTTCCTGCGAGCAAACGAAGAACAAGCAAGAAACTGAGATTGCAATCTAGATATTGCGAATATAAGATGAAAGCTTTATTGATCAAGGTGGGGTTCTGTGACGCCTTTGTCTGGTCGTTGAACACAAACGAAGTACGCGAAGTTGCAGCTATGGCGAACTTTTAATCTAAACAAAACCCAAAGTCTAAACGATGCCCTAAGGGTTGTATATATGGAGGAAGAGGGGGGAATTTCGTGGCCCTTGGTGGAGGGGTCCGAAATCAACCCTATCTCTTGTTTCCCCACACATACGGACTCTAAAAATAGCCTATACTTATGTATTTCGAAATTACATGGGCCTGGCCCAATAATAAGGTGACGCAGCACCTAAAATAGCCTCGGGACAAAATTTATGAAGTGGCATCTTGTATATCTCGTCCAAGGCTTCATGCACCCATTATGGTGGCTTCAAAGTCCTGAAATCATCACTTGTAACTCCGTTCTTGTTCCCCTTGCGCATGCCATCATCTCCATGCTTGTTCTTGCTCCAATGTTCATCCTTCTCCAAGCTAGGCCCTTCATTTGTAAGCAAAACAAATGTATCCAATTTAGGCAGCATCATATTCTCATGAACATTAGAATCATTACCAAGAAACGAAAGTACCTGGTAATTTAGTTGGCGTGCACGAGCTCTAGTAATTGGTCCAGTATGTATAGCAGCAGGGGCTGTGGGTGTAACAATTGTATTGATGTCCTCATCATCCTCCCCTTCTTGAAATGAAGTCGCCCTCGACGGAAGTCCATCTTCCTCACCCAAATAAGGCTTCAAATCTGCAATGTTAAAAGTGGGACTAACCCTAAAATCTGCAGGCAGCTCAAGTTTATATGCATTATCATTTATTTTCTCTAACACCTTAAAGGGACCATCAGCACGTGGCATTAGCTTTGATTTGCGCAAATCAGGAAATCTATCCTTACGCAAATGTAACCAAACAAGATCTCTAGGTGCAAACACAACATGTTTTCTACCCTTATCTCCAGCAAGTTTATATTTAGCATTCATACGCTCAATGTTTTCCTTAGTTAACTCATGCATTTTTAAAATCAATTCAGCACGTTGTTTAGCATCAAAATTAACCTTCTCCGAAGATGGAAGAGGCAACAAATCAATAGGTGCACGAGGTAGGAAACCATACACAACTTCAAAAGGGCACATCTTAGTAGTAGAATGCAATGAACGATTATAAGCAAATTCAATATGAGGCAAGCATTCCTCCCACATTTTCTTATTATTCTTCAAAACAACCCTAAGCATAGTAGACAACGTTCTATTGACTACTTCAGTTTGTCCATCAGTTTGGGGGTGACAAGTAGTACTAAAAAGCAGTTTAGTCCCCAACTTAGCCCATAAACATCTCCAAAAGCGGCTAAGAAATTTAGTATCACGATCTGAAACAATAGTATTTGGCACACCATGCAAGCGAATAATTTCACGAAAGAACAAATCAACAACATTAACAGCATCATCGCTTTTATGACATGGTATAAAGTGTGCCATTTTCGAGAATCTATCCACGACAACAAATATGCTATCCCTCCCCTTCTTTGTTCGAGGTAAACCTAAAACAAAGTCCATAGATATATCCTCCCAAGGAACACTAGGTACAGGCAAAGGCATATATAAACCATGAGGATTGAGTCGTGACTTAGCTTTTTGACATGTAGTGCATCGAGCAATAAAACGCTCAACATCCCGTCTCATCTTTGGCCAAAAGAAATGTGTAGCAAGTACGTCCTCCGTCTTCTTCACGCCAAAGTGTCCCATTAATCCTCCTCCATGCGCCTCCTGCAACAACAAAAGACGAACGGAGCTAGCTGGAATGCATAGCTTGTTAGCACGAAACACAAATCCATTGTTAACGACAAACTTGTTCCACATTCTTCCTTCTTTACAATTCTGCATTACATCTTTAAAATCAGCATCATGCACATATAGATCTTTGATGGTCTCCAAACCAAATATTTTGAAGTCAAGTTGTGAAAGCATAGTATAGCGACGAGACAATGCATCAGCAATAACATTTTCTTTTCCCTTCTTGTGTTTAATGACATAAGGGAAAGTCTCAATGAATTCAACCCATTTAGCATGTCTACGATTCAGTTTAGCTTGACTTTTAATATGTTTCAAAGATTCATGATCAGAATGTATAACAAATTCTTTGGGCCATAAATAATGTTGCCATGTTTCTAAAGTCCGAACAAGAGCATATAATTCTTTATCATAAGTAGAATAATTCAGACTAGGCCCACTCAATTTTTCAGAAAAGTATGCAACAGGTTTGCCATCTTGTAATAACACACCTCCTAATCCAATTCCACTAGCATCACATTCAAGCTCAAAAGTCTTATTAAACTCAGGAAGTTGGTGATGAGGACATCAATACAATTGTTACACCCACAGCCCCTGCTGCTATACATACTGGACCAATTACTAGAGCTCGTGCACGCCAACTAAATTACCAGGTACTTTCGTTTCTTGGTAATGATTCTAATGTTCATGAGAATATGATGCTGCCTAAATTGGATACATTTGTTTTGCTTACAAATGAAGGGCCTAGCTTGGAGAAGGATGAACATTGGAGCAAGAACAAGCATGGAGATGATGGCATGCGCAAGGGGAACAAGAACGGAGTTACAAGTGATGATTTCAGGACTTTGAAGCCACCATAATGGTGCATGAAGCCTTGGACGAAATATACAAGATGCCACTTCATAAATTTCGTCCCGAGGCTATTTTAGGTGCTGCGTCACCTTATTATTGGGCCAGGCCCATGTAATTTCGAAATACATAAGTATAGGCTATTTTTAGAGTCCGTATGTGTGGGGAAACAAGAGATAGGGTTGATTTCGGACCCCTCCACCAAGGGCCACGAAATTCCCCCCTCTTCCTCCATACATACAGCCCTTAGGGCATCGTTTAGACTTTGGGTTTTGTTTAGATTAAAAGTTCGCCATAGCTGCAACTTCGCGTACTTCGTTTGTGTTCAACGACCAGACAAAGGCGTCACAGAACCCCACCTTGATCAATAAAGCTTTCATCTTATATTCGCAATATCCAGATTGCAATCTTAGTTTCTTGCTTGTTCTTCGTTTGCTCGCAGGAAACAGACCCTCGTGGTCAGGTTGATCGTGCTCCGGCGTGGTCAATAACCTCTCGGAGTTGGTTTAGCGATTGCTAAGGCGCGACGTCCTCACACGTTCGTAGTCGGATCGTCAAAGTCGACTTCCACCAAAGCGAAATCCACCATCTCATCGAAAGACGGGACACCTTTGCCTCTATCACTAGTAGTTGAAGGAACAATCATATCAACTCTTGGAATGTGCACCGTGCGCTTGTTCTCCTCGTGGCCAACACGTCGTTTTATTTCCTGTTCAGCTTTGCAAGCAAGATGAAACAAATGGTCCATAGGATAACACTCTTCATGAATTAGTATCTCTTGAATATCACGGTTTAATCCTCCCCAAAATCTATCCATAAAATCATCTTCACTTTCTTCTAAAGAGGAATGCAATAAGGTAGTTTGTAAATCATCATAATATTTTGTTACAGTTTCACTACCTTGTTTTAAGTGTTGCAACTTCTTAATCATGTCACGAGTATAATAAGCAGGGACGAAAGTATGTCGCATGGCAAGTTTCAAATCATCCCAAGTAGTAGGTATATAATCAGGGTGTAACCGACAATATTCACTCCACCAAACCAAAGCATAACCAGTGAAAGAACCAACCGCAACCTTAACCTTTTTATGTTCATTGAAATTATGGGAAGCAAATATATTTTTTATGTCGAACTCCCATTCAATATATAAAGCAGGTTTAAACGGCCATTAAATGGTGGTATAGATACATTAACCTGATCATGTGCATTTGGATGTTTGTGCACCTCTCGTGACGGTTGTGGTATTTGCAAAGGTGGTGGCACGTCTCCCGCGATCGACAAAGCCCATGAATTGACTCTGGATCCTATCATGATTAGTAGAACAAGAAACAAAACCCAAAAATAATGTTCCTATAACTACTAGGATGTGGTGGTAAAACACTCACAGTAAAGCAAATATCAATGTTTTACAAGTTCTTACCATGCAGCAGGCGGTGATCGGCAACCGGCGGTGTCAAGTAACTCCGAATATTGAGTAAAGCGATTGCCAGGGGAGCGTACGTATACACGGTGTAGAAATATGTGGAGCTGGGTTGGCTATATATGGTAGCAAAAGATTAGCAATAATCAATTCAAAGATGCAATGTTGAATAAACGCTCAACGACGGTACTGTGCTGGTCCTAGGCTAGACCGGACTAGAGACGCGAGCCTAGAACACTAATAAGGTCACGGCGTAGCACAACTAGCATCAATGAAGGATACTAAGTAGCTCTTGACAGCAAGATATAAGTGAAGATCACAACGGCAGTGAAGATAATGATGAAAAACAACTGCCAAGCAGGATATACAACAACTCTCTCTCCAACTTTCCTCTTGAAAAGTTTGAGACAATTTTCTGATAAATTCTTTCAAAGAATGCTACTAACTCAAGCTCTCCAATGCAAAAATGATGAGGACATGACTACCTTGGATATGACCAAAAATATTGCATATATGCATATTTGTCAGGTGATTTCTAGTGCAAACTATTCAATAATATATTTATGTTATCCAGAACAAAAATACTTCACACACTTTTGTGTTTTGTCTAATTGCAGGTGTATGGGACATTTGTACAATCCAAATATGAAGATAAGGAAGAAAGAGATGTTTATTTGCTGTCCAAAAAGTTCTCTCACGTCACTTTTGGCCCAAGAGAAGATAGAGTCCAAGTCTCTCACGTTCTGGATTCAGATTCGGACTGCACAGACACACCTAACTCAAAACGCACACAAGTTTTTCATACGGACTCCGAATTGGGTGATTCTTTTTTTGTTGGAAACTAGATTTCGTGCACTTTCCAACCCAATTGGAATCACCTTCAAATTCGTCCGGAGCGTTGAGTTGTGGACGAAACAATCTGATGCTGCAGCAGAATCCGAGTCAAACTACAAGTCCAAAGGTGTTACATCACCTCCACTTGGGCCCATTGGCCTTGTACGACC
>NW_021306132.1:0-1261 GCF_002162155.2 Triticum dicoccoides
CGACATGCAAGTCGTGAATCCTATTACAAAGAACATGATCTCATACATCACAATTCATCATTCATCACAACTTCTGGCCATATCACATCACATGATCAATCGCTGCAAAAACAAGTTAGACGTCCTCTAATTGTTGTTGCATCTTTTACGTGGCTGCAATTGGGTTCTAGCAAGAACGTTTTCTTACCTACGAATCACCACAACGTGATTTTGTCAACTTCTATTTACCCTTCATAAGGGCCCTGTTCATCGATTCCGCTCCAACTAAGGTGGGAGAGACAGACACCCGCCAGCCACCTTATGCAACTTGTGCATGTCAGTCGGTGGAACCGGTCTCACGTAAGTGTACGTGTAAGGTTGGTCCGGGCCGCTTCATCCCACAATACCGTTGAGCAAGAAAAGACTAGTAGAGGAAAGTAAGATGACAAAATCCACGCCCACAACAAAGTTGTGTTCTACTCGTGCAAAGAGAACTACGCATAAACCTGGCTCATGATGCCACTGTTGGGGAACGTTGCAGAAAATTAAAATTTTTCCTACGGTTTCACCAAGATCCATCTATGAGTTCATCTAAGCAACGAGTCTAGGGAGAGAGTTTGCATCTACATACCACTTGTAGATCGCGTGCGGAAGCTTGCAAGGTGATGATGTAGTCGTACTCGACGTGATCCAAATCACCGATGACCTGCGCCGAACGGACGGCACCTCCGCGTTCAACACACGTACGGAACAGCCACGTCTCCTCCTTCTTGATCCAGCAAGGAAGGGAGGAGAGGTTGAGGGAGATGGCACCAGCAGCAGCACGACGGCATGGTGTTGGTGGAGCTGCAGTACTCCGGCAGAGCTTCGCTAAGCACTATGGAGGTGGAGGAGGTGTTGGGGAGGGAGAAGGAGGCAACCAAAGGCCAGGGCGTTCAGGTATGAAGTCCCTCCTCTCCCCCCACTATATATAGGGGTGCCAAGGGGGGGTGGCCGGCCCTAGGAGATCAAATCTCCTAGGGGGTGCGGCGGCCAAGGGGGGTTTTCCCTCCCCCCAAGGCACCTAGGAGGTGCCTTACCCTCCTAGGACTCTTGCCCCCTTGAACCCTAGGCGCATGGGCCTATGTGGGGCTGGTGCCCTTGGCCCATTAGGCCAAGGCGCACCCCCTTACAGCCCATGTGGCCCCCCGGGACAGGTGGACCCACCCGGTGGACCCCCGGGACCCTTCCGGTGGTCCCGGTACAATACCGATAACCCCGAAACTTGTCCCGATGCCCGAAA
>NW_021306133.1:0-2153 GCF_002162155.2 Triticum dicoccoides
AAACGGAGCATACATAAAGTCATTAAAAAAAGTTCATATACACATGATATCGCAAGATCCACTACTCACGTCACTTTAGTGTTGGAGTTGCTCTAGATCATGGTCCTATCGTGTCATTGTTGGTGTTGCTCTAGATCATGTATCCACATTGAGGCATGTGAAAAAGCATCCTTCAACTTCGTGAACATCTCGTAGCTAAAGTCGTCGATATTGACACCATGCAAATTGCATAAAAAATATTGGAATGGTAGATGTCATGCTCTCTTCGTTCGTGGGGCAACTGAACACCATGAAATATACGATGCCCAAGCTCAATATTGTAGTTTGTCCAAGAAAGATCCATTTTGAACTGAGCCACGCTGGACTCATGTGATTGGTCATTAGAGCCAGCCCCATGGATAGAAAGGCCGAGGGACGTAACAGACATATGAAGAAGTGAATAACAAGGAACACCGTCGTGTCTCACATGAGAGATGCCAACATGTAATCCTAGGATAGACATTGGAAAACAGTAGCATTTGACATGTCCGGAGTATCTCCGGCAGTAGCTCGCATTTTAGAGCCCCAAAAGCCAAATGGGCACCACCCCGATTTTCTGAGGCCCCAAAAGTGCCTCCAACTCCAGCAATATCCCCCCGATTTCTTGGTTGCTATTTTCCATTTTGTACTCGGTGTCAAGGGACCGAGCTGTAATTGGCTCATTATTTATTTTCCTTTTCCTTTTATCTTCTATCAGCGCACTGCCGTGCGCCACATGGATCCTTGCCCCGCCGCACAACCCACTAGCTTGTGGTTTGCCATCGCAGAGGTGCGCAACCAGGCTGAACTGCCTTCCTGCTGGCGGGTTCGGCGCCGATTTCAGACAACACGAGGCGGGGCAAGGGGGGTCTCTGCTTGGTGAGGCTAGAGGGTGGACGCTGGCAGTGTGGAGGTGAACAAGGAGAGGCCCAAGTTTCCCAAGGATGATGGACGTGTGTGAGGTAGGGGGAGGGGGGAGTGGTCTCGAGGATGTGATGACGATACGCTGCCGGTTTAGCTATGATTTTGGTTGCATGAATAAGGTTGCAGCTGAAGACAGCAGTCATATTGATTTGTGGGCGTTGTCGCATAAAGTCCAAGGTCAGAAAAGCCTTGAAAAAGGAGTGAAGCTAATCAAGATTGTTATTACAGAAAGTGAAATAACTTGGCTGGGCCCCATCCACAAATTTTTTATATTTTTTTGAGTTGGCCACAAGAAGAATCTTGGGATGAGAAATGATGCCTCAAACTTTTAGCTTGCATTTGGGGACTGATTGCCTCTGATATCTTCGTGTTTTCAAGCTAATGGTGGTAGCGAAGTAGCATTGTTTTCTGTTGATTTTGCTGACTTTGTCCAAACTGCAGGCAGTTTCCAACGGCAGGGGTCCTCCCACTAGTTTCAGCTAAGCCTGCATGCTAGTTTTCCCTTTGATGCCACCCATTCTACCATGCAGATGCTATCAAAGTAAAGAGTGTGTTTTTCTTCTTCTTTGTCATGAGCTGTCGGATGGTCATATGGGCACCGAATTTTGCAGACACGCATGACATTTGGTCATAATGAATGCCACAAAATTTCAGATTTTTATTTTATTTTTAACAGATTTTTCAGTTGTACTATTTACAGGGTACCATAGAGCTCAAGCTAGATTGCCACTTTCCGCGGACTAATTTTTTGTTTCGTCTGGCACGACTAGTGAGCTCAAACAGCCCCAACTTTGTATGCTGAGCTCCTGTCGAGCGCGTATGTAGTGTAGAACACGCAGCTCTTGGCCTCGACTTTTTGTCTTTGCTCAGAGTCATCCTGGCCCATAGTTCATTTTCTTAATCCTACTACCATGTTTCAGCTAACAAATCATCATAATGCCGAACACAATTGTTGTGACCACTATTCAGACCACCTACATGCTCAGGTAAGACTTCAAACCCAAAGTGTTCAGCCCTTCCAGGTTGCTTGAACAAGAAACAATAGAAATAAAAAGCTGCATCCTCGGACTCGCTATATTCTATCCAGTTATACTTTTCATACAATGACTTAGAAAATGCTCTTGAATCCGTTCGGCGAAATTCTAATACTGGTTTGGTTTGACCCTTTAATATGTTGCCCTCTTAACTTGGTCTTGAATTTGTGGCGCATC
>NW_021306134.1:0-1358 GCF_002162155.2 Triticum dicoccoides
GCTTACGTGAGACCGGTTCCACCGACTGACATGCACTAGTTGCATAAGGTGGCTGGCGGGTGTCTGTCTCTCCCACTTTAGTTGGAGCGGAATCGATGAACAGGGCCCTTATGAAGGGTAAATAGAAGTTGACAAAATCACGTTGTGGTGATTCGTAGGTAAGAAAACGTTCTTGCTAGAACCCAATTGCAGCCACGTAAAAGATGCAACAACAATTAGAGGACGTCTAACTTGTTTTTGCAGCGATTGATCATGTGATGTGATATGGCCAGAAGTTGTGATGAATGATGAATTGTGATGTATGAGATCATGTTCTTTGTAATAGGATTCACGACTTGCATGTCGATGAGTATGACAACCGGCAGGAGCCATAGGAGTTGTCTTTATTTTTTGTATGACCTGCGTGTCATTGAAGAACGCCATGTAACTCACTTTACTTTATTGCTAAACACGTTAGCCATAGAAGTAGAAGTAGTCGTTGGTGTGACAACTTCACGAAGACACGATGATGGAGATCATGATGATGGAGATCATGGTGTCAAGCCGGTGACAAGATGATCATGGAGCCCCGAAGATGAAGATCAATGGAGCTATATGATATTGGCCATATCATGTCACAACTATATAATTGCATGTGATGTTTATTATGTTTTATGCATCTTGTTTACTTAGGACGACGGTAGTAAATAAGATGATCCCTTATAAAATTTCAAGAAGTGTTCTCCCCTAACTGTGCACCGTTGCTACAGTTCGTCGCTTCTAAGCACCACGTGATGATCGGGTGTGATGGATTCTTACGTTCACATACAACGGGTGTAAGACAGATTTACACAGCGAAAACACTTAGGGTTAACTTGACGAGCCTAGCATGTGCAGACATGGCCTCGGAACACGGAGACCGAAAGGTCGAACACGAATCGTATAGAAGATACGATCAACATGAGAATGTTCACCGACGATGACTAGTCCGTCTCACGTGATGATCGGACACGGGCTAGTCGACTCGGATCGTGTAACACTTAGATGACTAGAGGGATGTCTAATCTAAGTGGGAGTTCATAATTTGATTAGAACTTTATTATCATGAACTTAGTCTAAAACCTTTGCAAAATATGTCTTGTAGATCAATGGCCAACGCTAATGTCAACATGAACTTCAACGCGTTCCTAGAGAAAACCAAGCTGAAAGATGATGGCAGCAACTATACGGACTGGGTCCGGAACCTGAGGATCATCCTCATAGCTGCCAGGAAACAATATGTCCTAGAAGGACCGCTAGGTGACGCTCCCGTCCCAGAGAACCAAGACATTATGAATGCTTGGCAGTCTCGTGCTGATGATTACTCCCTCGTTCAGTGC
>NW_021306135.1:0-1513 GCF_002162155.2 Triticum dicoccoides
CTTTTCAGAGTTCATTTCAAATGCTTTTCAATTTCATGGTCTTATAGCTCAAAATAATCAGTAAATGCATGAAAAATAACAAATGAAGTCGGAAAGGGTTGTGAATTGATGATGTGGCTTTGAATGGTGCATTTTTAACATAGAAAAACTATGGAGTTCAAATAAGTGCAAAAAAATGAAATCCCTTTGTAACAGAGGTGTTTCCGTATGAAACCCTGATACTTCGAAGGAGATTGTTTGTTTTGTACACGAAGTGCATCCAGCTTTTCCCGTAAGCCTCTGTACTTTCTTGCACATGCTATGTGGGTGAAATGATGATACCATGCCAACTTGGATCCTTTTTAGAGTTCATTTCAAATGCTTTTCAATTTCATGGTCTTATAGCTCAAAATAATC
Source organism: Triticum dicoccoides (assembly GCF_002162155.2). Lineage (NCBI taxonomy): Eukaryota > Viridiplantae > Streptophyta > Magnoliopsida > Poales > Poaceae > Triticum > Triticum dicoccoides. The sequence goes on from NW_021306135.1 coordinate 397, forward strand.
AGTAAATGCATGAAAAATAACAAATGAAGTCGGAAACGGTTGTGAACTGATGATGTGGCTTTGAATGGTGCATTTTGAACAAAGAAAAACTATGGAGTTCAAATAAGTTAAAAATGAAATCCCTTTGTAACAGACGAATTTCCATATGAAACCCTGATACTTCGAAAGAGATTGTTTGTTTTGTACACGAAGTGCATCCAATTTTTTCTGAAGCCTCTGTACTTTCTTGCACATGCTATGTGGGCGGAATTATTATACCATGCCAACTTGGAACCTTTTCAGAGTTCATTTCAAATGCTTTTCAATTTCATGGTCTTATAGCTCAAAATAATCAGTAAATGCATGAAAAATAACATATGAAGTCGCAAAGGGTTGTAAATTGATGATGTGGCTTTGAATGTTGCATTTTGAACACGGAAAAACTATGGAGTTCAAATAAGTTCAAAAAAATGAAATCCCTTTGTTATAGATGAGTTTCCGTATGAAACCGTGATACTTCGAAGGAGATTGTCTGTTTTGTCCACGAAGTGCATCCAGTTTTTGCCGTAAGCCTCTGTACTTTATTGTACATGCTATGTGGGTGAAATGATGATACCATGACAACTTGGAACCTTTTCAGAGTTCATTTGAAATGCTTTATAATTTCATGGTCTTATAGCTCAAAATAATCAATAAACGCATGAAAAATAACAAATTAAGTCAGAAAGGGTTGTAAATTGATGATATGGCTTTGAATGGTGCATTTTGAACACAGAAAAACTATGGAGTTCAAATAAGTTCAAAAAAATGAAATCCCTTTGTAATAGACGAGTTTCCATATGAAACCCTGGTACTTCGAAGGAGATTGTTTTTTTTGTACATGAAGTGCATCCAGTTTTTGCCGTAAGCCTCTGTACTTTCTTGCACATGCTACGTGGGCGAAATGATGATATCATGCCAACTTGGAACCTTTTCAGAGTTCATTTCAAATGTTTTTCAATTTCATGGTCTTATAGCTCAAAATAATCAGTAAATGCATGAAAAATGACAAATGAAGTCGGAAAGGGTTGTAAATTGATGATGTGGCTTTGAATGGTGCATTTTTAACATAGAAAAACTATGGAGTTCAAATAAGTGC
>NW_021306135.1:3183-3429 GCF_002162155.2 Triticum dicoccoides
AAAAAATGAAATCCCTTTGTAACAGAGGTGTTTCCGTATGAAACCCTGATACTTCGAAGGAGATTGTTTGTTTTGTACACGAAGTGCATCCAGCTTTTCCCGTAAGCCTCTGTCCTTTCTTGCACATGCTATGTGGGTGAAATGATGATACCATGCCAACTTGGAACCTTTTTAGAGTTCATTTCAAATGCTTTTCAATTTCATGGTCTTATAGCTCAAAATAATCAGTAAATGCATGAAAAATAA
>NW_021306135.1:5941-8422 GCF_002162155.2 Triticum dicoccoides
TACTTTCTTACACATGCTATGTGGGTGAAATGATTATACCATGCCAACTTGGAACCTTTTCAGAGTTCATTTCAAATGCTTTTCAATTTCATGGTCTTATAGCTCAAAATAATCAGTAAATGCATGAAAAATGACAAATGAAGTCGGAAAGGGTTGTAAATTGATGATGTGGCTTTGAATGGTGCATTTTGAACAGAGAAAAACTATGGAGTTCAAATAAGTGCAAAAAAATGAAATCCCTTTGTAACAGAGGTGTTTCTGTATGAAACCCTGATACTTCGAAGGAGATTGTTTGTTTTGTACACGAAGTGCATCCAGTTTTTCCCGTAAGCCTCTGTACTTTCTTGCACATGCTATGTGGGTGAAATGATGATACCATGCCAACTTGGAACCTTTTTAGAGTTCATTTCAAATGCTTTTCAATTTCATGGTCTTATAGCTCAAAATAATCAGCAAATGCATGAAAAATAACAAATGAAGTCGGAAAGGGTTGTGAATTGATGATGTGGCTTTGAATGGTGCATTTTTAACATAGAAAAACTATGGAGTTCAAATAAGTGCAAAAAAATGAAATCCCTTTGTAACAGAGGTGTTTCCGTATGAAACCCTGATACTTCGAAGGAGATTGTTTGTTTTGTGCATGAACTGCATCCAGTTTTTCCCGTAAGCCTCTGTACTTTCTTGCACATGCTATGTGGGTGAAATGATGATACCATGCCAACTTGGAACATTTTCAGAGTTCATTTCAAATGCTTTTCAATTTCATGGTCTTATAGCTCAAAATAATCAGTAAATGCACGAAAAATGACAAATGAAGTCGGAAAGGGTTGTGAATTGATGATGTGGCTTTGAATGGTGCATTTTGAACAGAGAAAAACTATGGAGTTCAAATAGGTGCAAAAAAAATCCCTTTGTAATAGACGAATTTCCGTATGAAACCCTGATACTTCGAAAGAGATTGTTTGTTTTGTACACGAAGTGCATCCAATTTTTTCTGTAAGCCTCTGTACTTTCTTGCACATGCTATGTGGGCGAAATGATTAAACCATGCAAACTTGGAACCTTTTCAGAGTTCATTTCAAATGCTTTTCAATTTCATGGTCTTATAGCTCAAAATAATCAGTAAATGCATGAAAAATGACAAATGAAGTCGGAAAGGGTTGTAAATTGATGATGTGGCTTTGAATGGTGCATTTTTGACATAGAAAAACTATGGAGTTCAAATAAGTGCAAAAAAATGAAATCCCTTTGTAACAGAGGTGTTTCCGTATGAAACCTTGATACTTCGAAGGAGATTGTTTGTTTTGTACACGAAGTGCATCCAGTTTTTACCGTAAGCCTCTGTACTTTCTTGAACATGCTATGTGGGTGAAATGATCATATCATGCCAACTTGGAACCTTTTCAGAGTTCATTTCAAATGCTTTTCAATTTCATGGTCTTATAGCTCAAAATAATCAGTAAATGCATGAAAAATGACAAATGAAGTCGGAAAGGGTTGTAAATTGATGATGTGGCTTTGAATGGTGCATTTTTAACATAGAAAAACTATGGAGTTCAAATAGGTGAAAAAAATGAAATCCCTTTGTAACAGAGGTGTTTCCGTATGGAACCCTGATACTTCGAAGGAGATTATTTGTTTTGTACACGAAGTGCATCCAGTTTTTCCCGTAAGCCTCTGTACTCTCTTGCACATACTATGTGGGTGAAATGATGATACCATGCCAACTTGGAACCTTTTCAGAGTTCATTTCAAATGCTTTTCAATTTCATGGTCTTATAGCTCAAAATAATCAGTAAATGCATGAAAAATGACAAATGAAGTCGGAAAGGGTTGTAAATTGATGATGTGGCTTTGAATGGTGCATTTTTAACATAGAAAAACTATGGAGTTCAAATAAGTGCAAAAAAATGAAATCCCTTTGTAACAAAGGTGTTTCCGTATGAAACCCTGATACTTCGAAGGAGATTGTTTGTTTTGTGCACGAACTGCATCCAGTTTTTCCCGTAAGCCTCTCTACTTTCTTGCACATGCTATGTGGGTGAAATGATGATACCATGCCAACTTGGAACCTTTTCAGAGTTCATTTCAAATGCTTTTCAATTTCATGGTCTTATAGCTCAAAATAATCAGTAAATGCACGAAAAATGACAAATGAAGTCGGAAAGGGTTGTGAATTGATGATGTGGCTTTGAATGGTGCATTTTGAACAGAGAAAAACTATGGAGTTCAAATAAGTTAAAAATGAAATCCCTTTGTAATAGACGAATTTCCATATGAAACCCTGATACTTCGAAAGAGATTGTTTGTTTTGTACACGAAGTGCATCCAGTTTTTTCTGTAAGCCTCTGTACTTTCTTACACATGCTATGTGGGTGAAATGATTATACCATGCCAACTTGGAACCTTTTCAGAGTTCATTTCAAATGCTTTTCAATTTCATGGTCTTATAGCTCAAAATAATCAGTAAATGCATGAAAA
>NW_021306135.1:8432-9743 GCF_002162155.2 Triticum dicoccoides
AAAAAATCCCTTTGTAATAGACAAATTTCCGTATGAAACCCTGATACTTCGAAAGAGATTGTTTGTTTTGTACACGAAGTGCATCCAATTTTTTCTGTAAGCCTCTGTACTTTCTTGCACATGCTATGTGGGCGAAATGATTATACCATGCAAACTTGGAACCTTTTCAGAGTTCATTTCAAATGCTTTTCAATTTCATGGTCTTATAGCTCAAAATAATCAGTAAATGCACGAAAAATGACAAATGAAGTCGGAAAGGGTTGTAAATTGATGATGTGGCTTTGAATGGTGCATTTTTAACATAGAAAAACTATGGAGTTCAAATAAGTGCAAAAAAATGAAATCCCTTTGTAACAGAGGTGTTTCTGTATGAAACCCTGATACTTCGAAGGAGATTGTTTGTTTTGTACACGAAGTGCATCCAGCTTTTCCCGTAAGCCTCTGTACTTTCTTGCACATGCTATGTGGGTGAAATGATGATACCATGCCAACTTGGAACCTTTTTAGAGTTCATTTCAAATGCTTTTCAATTTCATGGTCTTATAGCTCAAAATAATCAGTAAATGCATGAAAAATAACAAATGAAGTCGGAAACGGTTTTGAATTGATGATGTGGCTTTGAATGGTGCATTTTGAACAGAGAAAAACTATGGAGTTCAAATAAGTTAAAAATGAAATCCCTTTGTAATAGACGAATTTCCGTATGAAACCCTGATACTTCGAAAGAGATTGTTTGTTTTGTACATGAAGTGCATCCAGTTTTTTCTGTAAGCCTCTGTACTTTCTTACACATGCTATGTGGGTGAAATGATTATACCATGCCAACTTGGAACCTTTTCAGAGTTCATTTCAAATGCTTTTCAATTTCATGGTCTTATAGCTCAAAATAATCAGTAAATGCATGAAAATGGACAAATGAAGTCGGAAAGGGTTGTAAATTGATGATGTGGCTTTGAATGGTGCATTTTGAACAGAGAAAAACTATGGAGTTCAAATAAGTGCAAAAAAATGAAATCCCTTTGTAACAGAGGTGTTTCTGTATGAAACCCTGATACTTCGAAGGAGATTGTTTGTTTTGTACACGAAGTGCATCCAGTTTTTCCCGTAAGCCTCTGTACTTTCTTGCACATGCTATGTGGGTGAAATGATGATATCATGCCAACTTGGAACCTTTTCAGAGTTCATTTCAAATGCTTTTCAATTTCATGGTCTTATAGCTCAAAATAATCAGTAAATGCATGAAAAATGACAAATGAAGTCGGAAAGGGTTGTAAATTCATGATGTGGCTTTGAATGGTGCATTTTTAACAT
>NW_021306135.1:13008-13738 GCF_002162155.2 Triticum dicoccoides
CACATGCTATGTGGGTGAAATGATGATGTCATGCCAACTTGGAACCTTTTCAGAGTTCATTTCAAATGCTTTTCAATTTCATGGTCTTATAGCTCAAAATAATCAGTAAATGCATGAAAAATGACAAATGAAGTCGGAAAGGGTTGTAAATTGATGATGTGGCTTTGAATGGTGCATTTTTAACATAGAAAAACTATGGAGTTCAAATAAGTGCAAAAAAATGAAATCCCTTTGTAACAGAGGTGTTTCCGTATGAAACCCTGATACTTCGAAGGAGATTGTTTGTTTTGTACACGAAGTGCATCCAGTTTTTCCCGTAAGCCTCTGTACTCTCTTGCATATACTATGTGGGTGAAATGATGACACCATGCCAACTTGGAACCTTTTCAGAATTCATTTCAAATGCTTTTCAATTTCATGGTCTTATAGCTCAAAATAATCAGTAAATGCACGAAAAATGACAAATGAAGTCGGAAAGGGTTGTAAATTGATGATGTGGCTTTGAATGGTGCATTTTTAACATAGAAAAACTATGGAGTTCAAATAAGTGCAAAAAAATGAAATCCCTTTGTAACAGAGGTGTTTCCGTATGAAACCCTGATACTTCGAAAGAGATTGTTTGTTTTGTGCATGAAGTGCATCCAGTTTTTCCTGTAAGCCTCTGTACTTTCTTGCACATGCTATGTGGGTGAAATGATGATACCATGCCAACTTGGAACCTTTTCAGAGT